>NW_005201192.1:218103-219026 GCF_000372725.1 Emiliania huxleyi CCMP1516 | reverse complement strand
CCGAGCGCCGCCGCGAAGCGCCGCGCCGCCGCCGTCTTGCCGCTCCCTTTGCCCCCGAGGAGCAGCGCGTCGGCGCCAACTGCGTGGCTCTGCGGGTGCGACGGGGGGGAGGCGAGATGAGACAGACCCACCCGAAGAGCAGCTGCAGTGGCGCCGAGAGAGCAGCCGACGCTGTACTGGGCCTCGCAGGAAGTGTCTAGGAAGTGTCTAGGAAGTGTCGAGGATGGGGCCTCGCCTGCAGCAGAGCAGCGACGAGTGCGCTCTGCGAAGGCAGCTCTGCAAACGTCGGCCCCAAACCGGCGAGGGCGGCGGCGTCGGCGCTGCCAAAGTGCTCGCCGCAGCCGACCACGCTAGTCACGTCGCCGCCGCCACTGTGCCTCCACTCGACGAGCGCCGTCCTGGCCGGGTCGTTATCGGACCCCTCCGGAAGCAGCTCCGCCGGCCGCAGCGTCGAGACTTGGTACCCTCCCGCCGGGGCGGAGAGCGCCTCGTCACCGGGAAGGGCGAGCTCGAAGTGGCGCAGCATCTCAGACACCTGCCACCGGGAGATCCGGGCCGAGGTCCAGCCGAGCCGTGGGGAGCTCAGAGGGGCGCGCATCGCTTTCACGCACCTTTGGGTGCGGCGGCAGCGCGCGCGGCAGCAGCTGCGGCAGCGGCGCCGCGGGGAAAGCCGCGCTCAAGCGAGCGATCGACTCGAGCGCGGGGTAAGCGGCGCAGGGGGGGTCCTCGGGACCGCCCGCGCCGCTCGCCGCTCCGTCAGCGCGCGCCGCATGCGCCGTCGCCAGAGCGTCGAGCGCGTCGGAGGCCTGGGGCCGAGGTGCAGCCGAGGTGCAGCCGAGGTGCAGCCGAGGTGCAGCCGAGGTGCAGCCGAGGTGCAGCCGAGGTGTAGTTGGATGGAGCAATGCGTCGCGCGCGAGCGCGCC
>NW_005201192.1:204000-217941 GCF_000372725.1 Emiliania huxleyi CCMP1516 | reverse complement strand
GCGCACCTGGAAGCGGGAGCGGAGCGGCGGGTCGAGAGGCGCGCCCGGGAAGCGAGGCACGGGCAGACCGATGACGAGCACGAGGAAGTCGTCGTGGCAGCGGACCTGCGGCGAGGCGAGAGATGTGGCGAGGCGAGGCGCCGTCTAGGAGCCTTCTAGGAGCCTTCTAGGAGCCTTCTAGGAGCCTTCTAGGAGCCTTCCCTATAGGCGGAGCTGCGGCGGGGCGAGAGGCAGCTCGCGAGAGGCGCCGTCTCTCCTGCGGCTGTGCGCATCGCGCCACCGTCCGCCCTCACGCCACCGCCGGCCGCACATCTTGGCTGGGTCTGCATCTCGGCCAGATCTCCGCTCGGTCTTTGATCTCGGCGCCGATCTCAGCTGCGTCTCGCGCCAGCTGCCGGGCGGCGAGGTCGGCCTCGGTGGCTCCCTCGGCGAGGAGCTTATCGTACCGGCGCGGGTGGACGAGGAAGGCGCCTGGAAGGGACGGGAGACCGGCTCCGCCGACGCCACGCGTCGGCCACATCTCGGCTATCACTCGGCAACGACATGTTGTGCATGACTCGGCCGTGTGTCCGATTTTGGCACATGGCAGGGGTGTGAGGAGAGGGTGTGCATAGGAGAGGGTGTGCCGGAGTCGAGCTGCATCTCTCGGTTCTCGAGCAGGTTGTTGAGGATGGGCAGCAAGTTGCGCTCCGCCTAGAGAGGTGCAGCCGAGGTGCAGCCGGAGGTGCAGCCGAGGTGCAGCCGCAGCCGAGGTCTAGCGCGCGCCTTCTCGAGGCCCTCGATGATGAGCACCCGCCCGTTGACCGCGGCTTGCACCACCGGAAGGTCTGAATAGACGACAGAGCCTCCACGGATCTCGCGCCGCTGCTTGAGGTCCGACTCGGTCGTGTCACGCGAGATGGAGACGTGCTCAGCTTCGCGGCCTGTCACCTCGCAAAAGCGGAAAGCCAGCGAACGGAGGGTGCCGACCGACTCGCCGAGTAGCATGGCGTCCTGGCGGAGCAGCGCCTTCTTCGCGAGCCACTCGAGGGTGGCGAGCGTTTCTTCAGAGTCCGAGCCGCTCGGCAGTAGGCTTCGGTTCGCTGAGCCAACAAGCTCTATTCGCTCAGCCGCACGGAGCGCCACGGTGGTGTCGCCGATCCTGGTACTGCCAGCCCGTGAGCAGATGGCGCGGAGGAGTCGCGGCGGTGATAAACCTAGTCGCCGCCGCACTAGCGGCAGCATGGATGCGGCGGCGACCAGGAGGCACCGGGTCGGCGGCGCGAGACTTGGTGCCCTAGCGAGAAGAATTCCGTTCACGGCAAGAAGAATTTAAACGGTGAGAAGATTGCCGACCAGATTGCCGACACTCCTTCCCAGAAGAGAGAGCAAGGGGGGGTGGGGGGTGGGAGGCGCGTTTTTTTGTTCTTTGCGAAAGAAGTCTCTTGGCGGCGTACCAAGCTGAGCGAGGAGCGCGCCGTCTTCCCTCTCGCAATGTCGACTCGGAACGCGAAGCGCTCAACGACGGCAGATGCCGAAGACCGTGACGCTCAGGTGGTCAAGGCGGCGTACGCGGTCCTCATTGCGGGTCTCGAGTCCGCCGCCGGCCGCACAGCTATCGGCGCGCCGCCCATCGCGCTTTCCCCGGAGGAGTTTGAGGAGTCGGCCGACGCGTACACGCTCTGGGCGGAGACGCGGATGAAGAAGATCGCGGGAGACGCGGGCATCAGCGTGCGTGAGGTGTGCCAGATCCTCGGCCTGACTGGCGACGACCAGCACTACGTTCACAACATGGAGCTGGAGCGGGCCATCCTGAAGCGCCGCGTCGCCGCCCTGTACAACGGCTACCCCGACCTCGTGGAGCCGTCCAAGGACCTGAACGTCATCTTCTGTCAGCCGACGCAATACCACTGTGTCTTTCAAGTGGCGCTTATCGGCGCGTTTTCGGAGTTGGAGCCCCGGTTCCGCAAGCTCCTCAACGAGCAGAATCTCGTGCAGAAGGGCAAGAAGGAGCCCCAGCCGGATTGGTCCGGCACCCGCGAGTGAGTCCGACCAAGAGACAGGGCTAAATTCCGCGCGCGGCTTATCAAGGGCCAGAGAGAGAGAGAGAGAGAGCGGACGCGCCAAGAGCCCGCGGCCGCAAGCGGAAGCGAAGCTCTGCGCACTGCGCGCGGGAACAAGAGCGACGCGAGACCCGGGGAACCCGGAACAAGCGACGTGACGTGGGCTCGGGAAGAGCGGCGACCGAGGCGAGGGAGACTCAAAAAAGTGGCAGGATGCTGAGATGCAAATACATTGTCGTGTCCGACATGTATCATGCTGGGGCCACGAGGTCGCCGTTGCGGTTGGCGAAGCACATCTGTTCTCGCAAAAGTCCATCCCCGCCCTCCGTGCGGTGCGACCCCCACATGCGTTGGGGTCGGGGACCGACGCCCGCCGACCTCTGCGAGAGCGCACCCTGCGCCCACGCCTCCCTCGCCGCGTTCTCGCCCCCCGCGTCGGCCGCATCGCCGCAGTAGTGGTAGTACCGAAAGAGGCCGCGCCGCTGGCAGCCGCCGCTTCAGTGCGAGTGCGATGCCGCCGTAGACAGACTGCAGCGCAGCAACGGCGATGGCGTGCTCGATGGCGCGGCGGTCGCGCCGCTCCGCCTTGTGAGCACTCAGAGCGGCAGAAAACTCGATGTCGCTTCGCATATGCGAACAACGTTTCGAAGGGCGCGGATATCGCCGCCTCGCGCGTGATGCTCGCCAGGCAGCCACGCAGCTTGACGTTCTGAATGAACCCCACCGTGAGGCAGTCGCAAGCGGCCTTCTTCGAGAGCTGTGGTCCGGCCGACACATGACACCGACGGCACGCCGGCGACGGGATTTGGACGTGTCGGCGTGCTGTTGTACACCTAACACCTTGCGTTCAGCCGCAACCATCCAGTGTCTGGGAGTAGGCAAGCACAGCGTAATCACATCCGCGTAGCCAGAAAGGACGGCAATCCTCGTCGTGGAGCGAGACTGTAGAAAGGGAGGGAGGGGGGGTAACATCTCGTTCTCCCGCCTGCAAACCCCTCGCGGCCGCGGCGGCCCCGACTCTCTCTTCGCCGAAGGTCCCGCATCTCGTGGGAAGTGCCAGGTTTTGTGTGGTATCAAAAGGTGGGGTTCTGCGGTGTGGGGTGCGTGCTGCGTGTATGTGCGTGTGCGGAGAGATGTGTGAGTCTCTCGCGAGGGGCGCGCGGTTCGTCGGGTTCGTTTTGCCGCGCTGGGGGGGGGGGGGGGGGGGAGGAGCAAAGAGCAGCTCTTTCGTCTCGGCGTGCGCATAAGTGCTCCCAGCACGGAGACTATTCCACGTGTCACTCATGTCTCCCTTCCGACTCGCGCTAGGCCGAAACCAGCATCTCGAGGCCCAGCAGCTCTTAAAACCTGCCTAGTCATTCACGGGTGTCCGCGGCCCACTGTGCCCGCTGGTAGGACAGTGACCGCGGCAAATCCTGTGTTCAGCTCCATGGGATCTCGGATATCTTTTGTAGGCACCGGAACGCCAAAAAACTAGTATGTCTTCGAGGGAAACGAGTAATCCGAGCAAACCCGCGGCCGCAATGAATTAAAAGGGGCGGTTTTCGAGGGGAATCTGGAGAATCTGGGAATCTGCTCACCACGGATCCCCGGCCAAAAGCTGCAGAAACAAGCTTTCAGTGCCTACAAGTGTAGGCACTGGATTATCGTGCGCGCGGAGCGCGCTGGTGCTACCCGGACACACGCGCGGAGCGCGCTAGCTGGACACACGCGCGGAGCGCGCTGGCTAGATACCGCGCGGAGCGCGCTGGCACCTATGTGCGCGGAGCGCACCGCGGTACCGCTCCGGTAGAGTCTAGACACATGAAGACAGTCTGTTGCAGTCAGTTGTGGCCACGCTGCTTCGAAGCTGGCCTGACGTCGTAGCACGCGTCTGGCAGACGCTGTGTCTCTGCCTTCTTCCGCGTCATGACCACACCCCGCTGCAGCGAAGCTCCAATGCCGTGCATGTGACCTGTCTGGCAGACGCTGTGTCTCTGCCTTCTTCCGCGTCATGACCACACCCCGCTCTGTGCATGTGACCTGTCGTTGTGGTGAAAGCGGTCTTCCCAGTTGAGCCCGCCCCAGTTCTCGAGCGCACGGTTGATGAAGGGCACGGCGACGGCCGCATGTAGCGCCTAGAGACACGCGCGGAGCGCGCCGCTGCAGAACACGCGCGGAGCGCGCCGCTGCACAGGCGCGGAGCGCCGCCACTTGAGATTGGGCCTGTGGGTGGGCCGAGTGGTTCCTAGCGTGTGAGTCAACTCTTAATATAAATCGCACCTAGCCCTCCTCAACCCTCAAAATTTTCTTCGGGGCGCGCTCCGCGCGCGGCGCTCCGCGCCTGACTCCTTGAGCGGCGTAGGCGCTGGCTCGCACATGTTCTGCAGCTTGGGGATCCCCACCTCATCGAGAAACTTTTCACTCCAAGACATACTAGTTTTTTAAAGTGCTCTACAACCTAGGCACAAACGAAGATATGGCATTGCAGGCCATTTAGGGCCCCTTAGAGACGGTCACTGAGTACCTTAAGGTACTCGCTTAGTGTGGGTAAACCATAAAAGTAGGTTTGAATTCGTCCACGTAAGGCTTGGTGAGTGGTTGGGGTGGCCTCAGGCATCCCCAAGAGAGCCTCTGCGGTGCCACATAAGCAGCTTAGTGATTGTCGAGACTTTAAAGTATTCGTTGGAAGAAACGCGGCAAACAAGACAGACGGTACTATGGTCACCAGTAAACCATAATTCGACTTTGAGGGATCATATCTCAAAAATCCGGGAGATAGCATAGCCTTATTGTTGCATATTATGCCACATAAGGTCAAACTCGACCCCACAAGCATCAAGAACCCGATGCTCCGGCTCGACTGTGCCGGCACACTGCCTCCTCGCGCCAGCTGCTCGCAGGCCGTCGCGGCCCGTGGTGCACCAGAGAGAGAGGTCGACGCGTTGCCCCCGCCGGCGACCCCGCGCGGCTCAGGCCGGCCAGAAGGTGTGTGGTGGCGGCACCGTGGCAGGATTGCGGAGAAGAGCTCGCCGAACGCGAGCAGCAGATGGCCAAAGTGTGCCAGCGCGAGAGCCTCGCGAGCGGGCGCAGAAGGAGCTCGCCGTGACACGATGCCGGGCGGTGGTGGTGCTCTGGCGGCTGTGCACAGTGGGCAAGGTCAGGCTGCAGCAGGGCAGCACGATGGTAGTGCCCTGCTGCAGCCTGGCCTGACATGCACAGGGCGAACAAAGGCGGTACTATCGTCCGGCGCTCGTCGTCGAATCTGGGCCAACTTCGACCGCCGCCACAGCTCGCCACGAGCACGCAGCGACAAAATGTTGACTGTACGGAAGTTGAGGCTGGTCGAGAGGAAAAGGCTGCCGTGCGAGCCGGCAGCAGGCCGGCTCGGCGTGGACTGCCGCGGCGACTTTTATGGGCTTCTCTGTTCATAGTACCGTATACGGTACTATGGTTTACCCACACTAAGCGAGTAGGCCAAAATCCCCACTGGGCCGGGAGCAACCTTAAGCCGTTCAAACCGCAGGTGCCCCAGGGCCCACCCTTTTAAGCCTAGGGGTCCCCTAAGATCTCGAGAGATCAGCTCAACTCGACTCGCTCGGCTGAGCTCGACTCGCTCGGCTGAGCTCTCGGCAGTCATAACTCTCTCGGGCCTTTGTCTGACTCACTCGACTCCCCCCGCCCCGCCCCCCCCGTTGACTGTTCGTGCGCGCGAACGATCGCTGAATATCCTGCGCGACCGGAGAGAGAGCTGCTCTCTGTCTGCCCGCCGTCTCTCGTCCTATGCGTCAGTGAGACCCACAGAGCGAGCGGATGCCTTGCTCGGGCACGGCCCTTCCCCTCCATGATCACCACCTCGACACGCCGGTTTGCCAGTCGAGGCCGTACTCGAGGTAGCGCCGCACCTCGTTCTCGGTGAAGGGGAAGACCTTTCCCTCCTCCCACCCTAGCACGCGGTCACCCTTGAGCGGGCCTTGCTCCCAGCTGAACTGCAGCTCCACGGCTCCGCTCTGCGGGTGCATGCGCGACTGCGGGCGGGGCGGGAGGGGGGGGCGTGGGCGGGCAGAGGACAATGAGCGCGGGGCGAGTGCTGGACCCACCACCCCTACCCACATCAGCTACCAAAGGTTGCGTGTGTGCAGGTGTGGATCTCTCGGAAGTGTCCCAGGTGCGTGAAGACCTGCAGGACAGGGCGGAACAGCCCCCTGTCGGGCACGCAAGCAATCGCCGCGTCGAGGCCAGAGGGGTACTCGCGCCGTGGCCGCTTGGGGATGGCATGCATGCCCGTGCCCCGATCGACGACAAACCTCACCGTTCGACTGAGCGCGGTCGGCAGGCTGGAGGTCTCAAACAGCCACCAGCCGTCTGAACCCTCGCCATAGTAACTGCACTCATAGAGCTGTTGCGTCTTGCGGAGGCCGTCGGAGATCCAGATGCGGAGCGAGTAGACAAGGACCACGGGGCGGGATGCAGCCTCGTCCCTCTCTTCCTCCCTTGAGGGCGCCTCGAGCGCATGAGGGCAAAGGCCGTCTTCCCAGAGCCGCAGCCCGCCCTCCCGGCCGAGGACGCCATCGGCGACGGTTACGCCGGGGCGGAGCGAGCCGTGGAACTCGCTCAGCACGCGGGCCTTGTCCTCGCCCTCTCCCCACTCCGCGTGCGGGTGCGTCGCCTCCGCCACCAGCTGCACCGAGAAGGTGTAGTGGTGAAGCGGGCAGAGCGAAGGACGGGCGGGCCCAAATCTGACATGCCGCTGCGAGCTGTGAAGCTGGGCGAGGTAGATGGCCGGCCAGTTGGGAGTCGTCTCCCCCACCGCACGCACCAGTCCCGCCACGCGCGGGAATTTCGCCAGCGTGACTGCCTCGAGGAGGGGCACATCCTGCCGCCAATGCGGGGGTGGGGGCGTCAAGGAGCCGGGGCCACGGAAGAGAGCTAGGGCTGCTTTGGCGGCAGCGGAGGGGGCGGCGAGCACGGCGGCGGCGGCAGGGGAGGCGGCAAGGGCGCCGACGAAGGCGTCGGGAGTGTGAACGCCGGGGAGTGTGGCTGTGAGGGCGGCCGCGTCTGCGGGGCGTCTCACCTCGTGCAGCACATTGTGCCACGCTGAGCAAGTGAGGACCATGGCGCGGCGTATTTCGGCGGCGGGGGAAACGCAGGCGATGCGGAGCAGCATCTCGCTCGGCAGCTCGGGCAGCGCCAACGGCCAGACGCTGCGAGGGAGAGTTTACCATGTTCTGATCTGAGGCCTTGAGACTGTTGGCGCAGGCGACGCGGTTCCGGGAGTTCCGGCTGGTGGTGCGAATTCCGAGCGAAGTTTGAACTCCGATAGGTACCGCGGGGGACGGACGAATCTGGGCGTTCACAGCGCTCGCCTTCTGCGGAATCTGTGCCGGCACACGCACGCTTGTACACGAGAGCTCGCTGGCTGGGGGGCGGGGGCGGCCCCTCGCTTCGGAGGTACTCTACTGAAATTGACTCCCGCCCCCTTCAACCTTCTCTCTTCAATTGATTGACCTCTTTGACCCCCCCCCCCCCCCCCTCGCCCCTGGACCCTGCTAGCCCCTTGCCCATGCTGGGCACGCACGTGTCATTTGTGTCACTTGGACTCACGCTGGGCAAGCTTCAGAGTCACAGTGGTGCTCACGCGAAAAGGAAAAAGAGATCATCGACGCATGTACAAAGCATTACCTTTACAAGCGAAGAGGCTAGACGAGAAGAGGCGAGGAAAGAGAGGAGAGACGACAGTGAAGACAAGGCAGCAAGCAGCGAAGCGAGTGCAGGGCCGACCCAATCGGGGGAGCCGGAGCCGACCGACGGCGTCGACCACCGAGGGGACCGAGGGGTTGGGGAGAGGCACGAGGAGGGCGGCGACCTCAACCGACTACGGAGGACCCGTCGCCGAGTATTCGCAAAGAGGAGCCCCGCGCATATGCACGACTCCGCACGCTCAGCGTACATTCATCGACACCTTCAGCGACTGGGTCTCCTCACTCTCGTCTGGCGCCACCCGCGCTCCAGGCCTCCTCGGCGACCCGCGCGCCCTCTGTGACTTCCGGCGGCGATCCGTTGCTCCAATGCTGCGCACTGCCACCCGCTCCATCGGCGACTTTCGTCTTGACCGCAACACCAGCAAGACGACCGCTAGCAAGACACCTCCAGCGAGGAGGAGGAATTCGGTGCGTCGTGGCGGTGGCGACAATAGCGACAGCAGAGGTGGTGAGGACGGAGGAGGCGGCGGGAGGGGCGGTGGAGAGAGCGGCGGCACGGGCGGTGGCGGCAGCGGGGGCGGGGGCGAGGGTGGCATCGGCGGCGGTGGTGGCGGTGGCGGAGGAGGAGGAGAGTTTATGCATCCCGCGGGCTGTTTCCTGCACATCCCCACGAGCTTGTCTGCCCGTCGCTCCCAGTGGCAAGGCATCGGCTCCCCCGCCAGCGACCAGGAGAAGGACCCCTCGCAGGTGGCCTCGCTCTTCACAGTCGAGCAGTCATTGTACCAACGCACCGGGGAACGGCCCGCGGCGCACGCTGGCAGCAGCCAAGGCCGGCAGCGCGAGCCGGGCGGTGGGGGCGGCGAGATGTCGACGAAGGCATCCTCGGGACCTGCACCCATGTAGCGCAGCAGAGGCACCTGCGGCGCGCAAGAGTCGAATGCCTCTCATCGTCCGGCTCACATATCTCGGCTCCTCTTTTCCCCCCAAGACCCCGGCAGGCCTGCGACGCGCAGAGGCCGTGCTCTTCGAGGAAAGCGCGGTGCGCCGCGCGGAGCTGGTCGGCGCCGCGCCCGCCGGACGTGAAAAAGGCCTCAACACCTCCTGGCAGCGAGCGCTCCCACGCGGCGCCTCCCACGATGATCTCGTTGATCCAGTAGGCTGTCTGTGGTGCCCCTGCCTCGAGGACTGCGAGCAGGTCATCGCCAGACCACTCGTGATCGATCGGGCAACCGCCGTTGGCCTGGCCGTCAGTGCCCTGGTCGTGGTCGTAGGCGCAAAGGATTTGCGTCGATGGCGCGAGCACAAAGCCGCCGCTGATGTCGCCACCGCCCCAGACGAACGCCTTGGCGGTCCGGATGATCGATCCCGAGTAGAATTCACCGCCGCCTGGCCGACCCCACTTAACCAGTCTCGTGTTGAGCAGCCCTTGCTTGTCAAACATGTGGACGAGCACGCCTGCCTCCAAAAGCTCTGTTGACGGTCGTCCTCTCCGAAACCGCGCATTGATCCCCCGAAACACGCTGCGGAGGTGCTCGGTGGTCGGGAGCGGAGAAGGCGGAGGTAGAGACGGAAAGGCGCAGACGGAGCGATCGCCAGATGCCCTGCAGTGGCCATCTGCAAAGACGCACGGCGCAAACCATACACCGTCGCGTGCGCCGCCACCAGACACAAAGGCACCCGCGCAACCGGATCGGTTGGCATCATAGTAGTCACACCAATGAGGAGGTTCGCGGCTGCGGAGGTTCTCTTTCCCGAACGCCCAGTCGCAGGTGGGCGGCGGAGCAACCATGCACTTGGAACGATGTCCAAAGCGCCCGCCGATGGTGCACCTCACGCGCCAGGCTTCCGGCTCCTACCCAGATAGGGAGTCTGTCGACCATGACTCGCGCCAAAACGCCCTACCTACCTACCTAACCCCAGGCCGCGCAGCGAAGCGAAAAAAGACGAAAAAAGGGGGTACCTTCTACCTACCTGTTGTAGGGCCCTCTCTCTGCGCTCTGGGGCGGTCAAAACCTGGGGCGGTCAAAACCGGACCTACCTACCTATTCGCTATTGCATCTAGGGTGTCAACGTGGTGAACAGAGCCCCAGGATCCGGATCCCAGCGCGCTGCGGCATAAAAATCATAAATAAACAAAACAGACACCTATACTGAGAACAGGTCCGCCCGCCCCCGTGGCCGTGCGCGATCTCGTTGGGCCGAGCGTTTTTGATCTCTCGGTCTGTGGGGGGCCGAGCCGCCTCGGGGTGGCGGGCGGGCGGGCGTTTTGAAAAACAGAAAACAGAAAACAAGGGGGGGGGGGCGGGGCCCCAGGCCCCCCACTGGGAGTAGAAAAATACGCCCAAGGGGCCAAGGAGGCGGCGCGGGGAAGCAGCATCAGGTGAGAGCAGGAAGGATGGCGCTTAGCGGCTTAGGGTCGGCTTTGAACAAGGGTTTCCAGGTTTTAGATCAGTATTGGTGTCGGCACACATCCCCACATGAGGTCAGCGGCGCGCAGTGCCTCTCTCGCAGGCTGATTTTGGCTGTTTTCGAGCTTGTTTTTGTTTTCAGACTAGGGGGCCCGCTCTGGGGGGAGGCGGGGGGCCCCGGAGGCACCGTGCGCCGCGCAGCTCAGTGCGGAAACGGGGCTCCGGCTCCGTTAGTCTCCGTTAGCACCAACTTCCCGAATGATCACGGTTGATCAGAGGGCAGATTTGGAGAGATCTCGAGGAGTACATACAGATAGACCCTCCAACCATCAGAAAACTCCGACCTGATCGGTCGTACTGACCGCCGACAGATCACTCCAGACAGCAGACAGGTCTGCACGCGGCCGGCCGGGCGAGAGGCTTGACACGATCCGACCCTGCGACCCTGACGCTGCTGCTCTAGCTATCAGACATGCGCTGCTGACTGCTGCCACAATGTGCGACCGGTGCTGACCCACTTGGCGGCCTTCCCGGTCAGTGGTGAGGCGCAGTTCAGAGCTGTCGATGGCGCGATGCCGCACTGGTCCCACATCGGTGACACGAGACCACCACGTTTGCCGGTCCAAGAGAGAGGCACCGGCGCTGTCCTGAGAAGGTGCGTGGTCCTCTTGACTGCCCATGCGCGCGAGGCTGTGTAGGCATAGCCTCGAGAGTGCCAGCAGCCAATCCGAGGCAGTTTGTGACGCGCATTGCGTCAGAAGCGTGCACGCGCTGGAAGGACACCTTCCTACTGGCCGTACGATCAGGTCGTCACTGAATGCCGAAGACTAAGGCCGCGAGCTATGCAGGCGGTCAGTTGAGCAGCATGGCACGGTCAGCAGCGCCGAAAGGATGTCGCAAGGCGTGATAGCATGGCCGCAAGTACGCCGAATTCCCATGAAAACAAGTAAAAAATCGCGCGAAAAAAAATGCCAAAAAAATCGGCGCCTGCGGCGGGCTGGGGGATCCCATCTCCCCCCCGCATGGGTACCCCCTAGGGCCCTCGCCTCCCCCCAGAGGGGGCCCGACCCCCTCAGAGGCGGCGGGCGGCTGAGCCCTGGCTGTCAGGCTGTCAGGTGCTGTCAGGTGATCTGTCGGGCTGTCGGGCAGCTGTCAGGCACTGTCAGGTGCCTCTGTCAGACCAGCTGTCGGGTGCTGTCAGTGCTGTCGGGTGCTGTCGGGTGCGGGTCTGACAGTCGAGGGGCTCTGTAGCTGTCGGGTGCTGTCAGAGCTGTCGGGTGTTGCTGTCAGACGCTGTCGGAGCTGTCAGAGCTGTCAGGCTGCTGCTGCTGTCAGACGTTGGGCTGTTGCTGTCAGGTGCTGTCAGGTGGTGCTGTCGGGGTGCTGTCAGGCTCTGACACACACCAGCCACACTTATGACACTATCAAGAGGAGACCAGCAGGACTCTACTGCACACATACTCTAGTCTCTACTCTGCCTCCGGTCCCACCATCTTCTTCATGGTGGACGTCACCATCTTCTTGTCTGCCGCACTGAGAGAATAGCAGAGAGGCAGACTGGAGTGCTTCTTCAGGTACACCTTGCTGATGATCTGGTAGTTGCTGGTCCAGCGGAAGGCCTCCCCATCGTTGTTGCTCGTCAGCTTGTAGTACTTGCACGCTCTGTTCTGGTAGCGCGGGCCGTCTGGGGGGGTCCCGTCACCCTTCACCTCACGGTACCACCGGAGGATAAAGAGGCCCTTGGGGTCGTTGATGAAGACCCCGTTGCTGCGCTGACTCATCGAGAGCTGGCGCAGGTACTCTGCGCTCGAGCTGCCAGTGGCGCGGCGCGCGTCTACCGTGCCGTCGGCGACGGCCACCTGCTCGATGTTGCCGATGGCAAAGACCTTGGAGCTATCCTCCATGGTGAAGAGCACCGCAACTGCGAAGAGAAAGAGAAGAGGGAGAGATGAGGATGCACGTCTTATGTGTCTGTGTGACAGGCAGGCAAGGTCACCGTCATCATCATCCATGTAGAAGTCGAGCTCCTCGTCCACATCCTCGCCCCGCTGCTGATGGGACTTGATGAGCCGCTTGACGTGGAAGCGGAGCTTGCGATCCTTTGACTCCTCCTGGATGGAGACGGGCTGTGGCCGCTGGCCGGGCGGCGGCGGGGGCGCTGACGCCGGTGACGCCGGCGGCTACGCAGCTGCCCCCCTCCTACGGCGTGATCACGCCGGCAGCGGCGGCCGCCTGGGGAGCGCAGATGGCGGCGCAGGCGCAGGCAGCGGCGGCACAAACGGCGGCGGCCACCCCCACCCAGACACTGTAGGCATATGGCTGTAGGGCCCCAGAAGGCTAGCTGGTAGCTTCATTTGTAGTAGCACAGCCGCGGGTCCGCAGAGGTGGGGCGGGAGGGTTGAGAGAGAGACCCTAGGAGAGACCCATGACCATCCCATGACTACATGTCTTTGCATGTAATAGTTTTGTTATACCCTCATGGGGCACAAGAAAGAGGCTGCACGGCCTGTGTATGGTCTGTGCTGCTGTCGGGCTGGTCGGGCTGTCGGGCTGTCAGCGCTGCTGTCAGGCCACTGTGTGCTGTCGGGCTGTCGGGCAGCTGTCAGGCTGTCACGTTAGGGCCTGACAGCGACAGAGCCCCTCGACTGTCAGACTCTGCTGTCAGGCTGTCAGATACGTGCTGTCAGGCTGTCAGAGAAGTGCTGTCAACGCTGTCAGGCTGTCGGGCACTGTCAGGCGCTGTCCGGGTCTGCTGTCAGGCTGTCAGACCAGGGCTCAGGCGGGCGGGCGCCCGCAGACCGAGGGATCAAAAACGCTCGGCCTTGTGCAAGGTTCTTTGCGTTGGCCGTTGCGCTTGCCGGCTCAGACGTCAGAGTTGCCGCAATTTCTTTATTTATTTTATTATCCTGTGGTCCCCGTAAGGCGCGTGCGATTCTTCTTGTTGGTTCTGATGTGCGCGAATACGGTGGGTGGAACCAGGTCTCGCGTCGCGAAAATAAGGGATGGCGAGCTCGAGCGAACGGGAGCGACTCTGGGCGGCAGTAACACACGAAGAGCGAAATAGCCCTGTGCGCGCTCAGAAGCATTTGCGGTGGACGATGAGGGGCCCGTTCTCGTCGTACTCTTGCTTGGAGACCCACATGGGCGGCATCACCCCCAGCGAGCCGAGGATTGAAGCGCCTACAAGCCGACAGCGGCGGCCGTGGGGGGGGAAGCCGCCCACCCCCACACTCCGCCGCGCGCAGCCGGCGCCCAGCCACGCCGCGTGCTCGCGCCCCTCCAGCGCCGTCACCTTGGCCGGCGAGTCGTGCGGCGCGTACCGCGTCAGCTCCGCAGACAGCCGCTCCGGCAGCCCTACAGCCGAGACGCGACGCGGGCACGCCTCACGTCGGTGCGTCGAAGAGGGGCCTCGGCTGGCTCTGGGCGGGACCGGGCAAGGTCGACGTGCCGCCAGCCAGCACGACCTGCCCGTACCAAGCGCCGGTGCCGTCCCTGCCGTGCACCGTCGACTCGAGCACGCCGTCGCGGTCGCGCGCGCCTGAGAGGCGGCGGGGGGCGGCGGCGGGTGAGGCCGAGGGGTGGGGAGGGGCACAGGCCACATCTCGGCTGCTATCTCGCTCGGCTGGATCTCGGCTGGATCTCGGCTGGATCTCGGCTGGATCTCGGCTGGATCTCGGCTGGATCTCGGCTGGATCTCGGCTGGATCTCGGCTGGATCTCGGCTGGATCTCGGCTGATCTCGGCTGATCTCGCGTATGCAGTCGCAACGGCTCGCGAGCCCTCCGGAGTCCTCACACGCGGGAGGGGTACC
>NW_005201192.1:166553-203271 GCF_000372725.1 Emiliania huxleyi CCMP1516 | reverse complement strand
GGCGGGGGGGGAGGGCGAGAGAACAGTGGCGCGGGAGGGGACCGCATAGGTGCACTCTGCGCCACAGCCGAGCACGACGCCGCTCTCTTTGCCGGCGGCGTAGAGCTCGAAGACGGGCGGTGCCGAGAGGAAGACGCCTGCCACCTGCGGGCGGCAGGGGGGAGGGGAGGGGAGGGCGGGTGGCGCGGGGAGGCAGGGATGTGTGTGTGTGTGTGTGTGTGTGTGTGTGTGTGTGTGTGTGTGTGTGTGTTGCGTGTAGGAGGAGGACAGCGTTGGTGTTGGGCGGATGCCTGCAGAGGTAGAGACGGCCGAGAGACGGGAGGCAGAGGCAGTGGCGGGAGGCAGTCGGTGGGGGAGGGGAGGTGCATGAGTGTGGAGGAGAGGGTGGAGGGTGGAGAGGGCGGCGGGGCGGCGGCGGCACCGCAAAAGACTCAAAGAGCGACTGGGCCATGCGTTCTTTGTTGAGCTTCGTCTCGAAGAGGTGCGCGGTGGTGATGACGTGGCACGCCTTGGGGCGGTGGCGGGGCGGCGACGGGTTGAGTCAGGGAGGTGGTGGAGAGAGGCGAGGCACGGCGGCGATGGGTGTGAGAGGATCGCTCGGTGGCGTGGATGGCGTGGCGCACCTCGGTGTCGACGCCGAGAGCGTGGGTGAAGGCGTGGTCCCAGTACACCTCCATCGCCTCCCAGTCCTGAACCACGCCAGCCTTGAGCGGCACGGCACCATTCGCCTCCTCCAACCCCGTCGTCGGCACGACTGCACGCGGCGTCTCCTCGCCGCAGAAGCCAATCTTGATGCTGCTGCTGCCGCTGTCGAGGGCGATTGCCGGCCGCTCGGTCTTTGCAAACAGGTCCGTCCGCGGCATGCTTTGCGACCCGGGGCGCTAGCGTTTTGTGCGCCCTGGGAGAGCAAAATAAGAGGGCTCCCGCGGCGATCAACACCGCACCTCCTTTTCTAAATTTCACCATCCACTCGCCCAGCAGCCGCCGCTTCGTCTCGTCGGAGACGTGCACGCAGCGCTGCAGCAGCGCCGCCGTCTCGTCCTCGGGCCGCTCCAGGTCCATGACGACGTTCGTCGAGGCGTGGAAGCGCGTCTCCAGGTCGATGGCCGCCTGCTCGGCCGCGGCGAGCTTGCCCTGGTCGACGCACATGCCGCACACCGCGTGCGCCGGGCAGCCGCACTGGCCGCGTTGTGGGCGCACGGTCTTGGCGACCGCCGGCGCTGCACGCCGGTCGTGCTGCTCACGCTGCCGGCGGCGCTGGTCGCGCGCCTGCCGATCGCGCGTGTTCGCGGCGGCTGCATCTCCTGCTCGTTTCGCTCGCACCCGAGCGGCGGTCGCCAGGCGCTTCAGGTCGGCGGTGCTGCGCGCGCGGCCGTCGGCTCTGCACAGCCACATGTCCTCCTCCTCGGCAGGCTCGCACGGCTTGCCGTCGAACTGCGGCGGGAACCCGCGACGACGCTTCGCCCAGGCCGGGCACGATGGTGCCGCGACGAGCGGCGTCGAGGCGACGGCCATCGATGGGTCCAGAAGACTTGGAGACACTTCTAAACCAAAAAATCAAAAAAAGCGAGCACAAGTGCGTTACATGGGCATGGCCGGCGTTTCTGCACCGAACGATCTTACTTTCGGTCTATCGAAAGTGTTGATCGATAAGAATTTGGACCATGGGACCAGGAGGAGAACGACGAGAGTGGGACGACCGCGAGGTGGCAGCATGAAGGTTGCAGCGAGAATCGGCGAGGGACTGCGAAGGGAGATAGAAAGAGGCAGACGACCAAGGGTTAGGGTGGGCGACGGCTAGCACCACACTCCTCTCGCTCTCCTTCAAATCCCTGTGTGGTGGCGGCGTCCCGTGCCGTCCTCCCATCCCTCCCTTGGGTTGTCTGTTTTCTTTCTTTTAGACAGGCTCGACACAGGTGCGGACTGGCGCGTGCTAGCACCGCTATCACAGGCAAACCACCGGAGGCGGAGCCGCCTAACCCTAAGCCCTAAGCCTTAGGGGACCCCTAGGCTTAAAAGGGTGGGCCCTGGGGCGCCTGCGGCTTAAACGGCTTAAAACCGGCCTAGGCCGGTTTTAAGAGCTGCTGGGCCGCCGATTCCTTAAACGGTCTTAAACGGTCAAACGACTCGGCAGCCTCGGCCCGCGCCCTTAAACGCGATCACACCATGAATGGTCTATACTCAAAACTTGCCGACGGGCGGCGAAAGCTCTTCGCTCGGCCCCGAGAGCGCTTCGCTCTCTGCCGCCCGCCCGCCCGCTCGCTCGCCCGCCCGCCCGCCAGCCTCCCCGCGCTTAAACGCTCTAAATGGCTCAAATGGCTCAGGTTGGGCGCGGTGTGCGATTCTCTTAAATGGTCTCTTAAATGGGAGCGGCAGCATGGGCCCAATCTCTTAAACGCACCGAGGCGGCTCTGTAGCCGCCAATCTCTTAAAAGGTCTTAAAAAAATCCGGCCCTCAGAACCCTAGGGGTCCCCTAAGCCCTAAGCAATATACGAATTTTTCACTTTTTGTTCTTCTTCCATCTTCGCAGTTTTCTTTTTCTTTCCCTCGATGGGTGTGCCCCTTCCCTCTCTGACCACTTGGCAGGCCACCGCCTCCACTCGGCTCAGCAGGCCTCCGCTCACTTCCCCACCTCTGGGGATCGCTGCGAGTCTTCGGGCTCTGCGGAGTTTACTCTCCGCCTCGTTCTCTCGTCTTTTGACTTCGGCCCCTCACCGCGCTTCACCGCCCTCTGAGGGCAAGAGAGAAAGAGAGGGCCCAACTTGAGAATCGTGCTTTTTGTGAGGTTGTTTCGTGTTAGGTTGGGTTGTGCTTGGGTGAGGTTGTTCCGAGTGAGGTTGGTGGAGAAGCACAACCCTACTCTGTCGTGAGAGGCGGCGATACAGTCTCAGCCTTCGCGAAGATGCGAGCCCACGGAGGAGGTAGCCTCGATGGGAACAACCTCACCCAAACAACCGTCAACCTCACCCCAAAAGCACGATTCTCAAGTTGGGCCCTCCCTCTGCGCATGTCTTGTCGCCTACGGGCAAGGGGCTCGGGCCCAGGCCAACTCCTCACTGCTTGCCCGCCAAAAGAAAGCCAATTCTTCACTTGGGCCCTCGCCGAGGGCCCAAGTGAAGAATTGGCTTCCTGCGGGCGGCCTTCTCGATACACAAAGCGGCCAACCTCACTGCATAGTTGCAGATTGTCCATTGTAAGAGAACTTAATCCGCCATTTCTCTTTCCTGTGTACCTGTGAAATGCCAGTGCGCGCCAGTCCCGTGCCCAGTGTCGTGCAGGGAGAGGGTAATAAAATTCCTTTCCTGCTCAAGCCTAGGGTTAGGGTTAGGGTTAGGGTTAGGGTTCGGGGTAGGGTTATTAACCCTGGTAGGTGGATTGTCCAAAATACGTCAGCCTCGCACGCCTAGCGCTAGGTCTGACACCCGACCGCCCCCCCCTCCCTAATATTAACCGGTCAGAGTACATTTTGGCCGGCTAATGTTAGGGAGGGGAGGCCGAAAAACACATATTTTTGTCCACCTACCAGGGTTAATCAGCTGGACCGAATTTTACCAAGTTGGACGCCGTTGGACGTATCCAGTGTTCACTGTCTACGTGTAGCGACGGGCGCTGCGCGATAGCTGCTTTGTGGGTCCCGTGAGCCAAGTCGGCGTCGGGCTGCGCAGCCGGTCGCTAAATGTTCGCTCGCCGTGGTCACAAGCCATCGAGGAAGCCACCACACCAGGGCCACAATCGCGTTGCGGACCAGGTTTGTGACCCTGGCGGTGGCGAGCCTTTGGCGCACAGCGTGAGCATGCCAGCACGGCTCGCATCAGGGCTGCACCCGTCGCCGAGCACCTCGTGCACTCCACACGGATCGGGTGATGCCACGAGCCCGCTGCGCGGCTGCACCGAGTGACTCTCTGTGGCAGGAAGTGCACTTTTATGCCACATGTTGGCGTTGCCTCGCATGCCGAGTGGGCCTTCTGTCTCTGAGGAAGAACCGAAATGCGAATTCGCGCCCTGCCGATCTCCGAGTGGTCCCGAGGTCTGTGGACACGTGTGCAAGCGAGGCAGCCGCGATCGGCGCGTCTCTGGCATCTGCGTGGTGAGCGTCCCCACCCCACGTACACGTCCCAAGATGGTGACGAAAGCCGCGGCACTACTGGCGTGCCTCCTCGGCGCGGCCGCTGCCGCCGAACCTTACCAGGAGACTCCGGCTATATTCCTGATGTAAGCGGGCCTGATAGCTGAGCGATTTCGCACCATGCAAATAGGTCGAGTTTGAGATTACGCTCAAGAAGGTGACGCTCCCGGAACCGCGCTCACAAAACATCCCTGCCGGTGAACTCAGTCCACCTGATACTCTCTCAGGGTGAGAAGGCCAAGTTCACGGTTGAGGTATATCCCGACTGGGCGCCGCTCGGCGCGGCGCGCTTCCGCGAGATCATTGACGCCGGGATCTGGAAGGCTGCGCGCTTCTTTCGCGTGGTCTCTGGCTTCATGGTGCAGTGGGGCATACCGGGGAAGCCGAGCGCGGCCGCGGAATGGCGCTCGAGAGCGGAGCGGGAGCCCTCCGGGTGGTGTGATGACGCGTCCAAGACGAATTTCTGCACCCGCACAGGCGCGAAAAGAAGATCACTGACGACCCCGTGGCCAAGTCCAATGAGCGCGGCACCATCACGTTTGCCACTTCGGGCAAGGACTCTCGAACGACACAGGAACCCACGAATGGCGTTGCCCGCTCCTGCTCACGGGTCGAGACGGGTTGACGGACCCGCCCTTGCCCCGTGAACAGGTCTTCATCAACTTTGTCGACAACAAAAACCTCGACGGCATGGGGTTTTCGCCCTTCGGCAAGGTGATCGCGGGGATGGAGACGGTGGACGCCATCTACGCGGGCCACGGAGAAAGCCCAGATCAGGGCCGGATTCAGTCGGAGGGCAACTCGTACCTGAAAAAGTCGTTCCCGGCGCTCTCGTACATCAACTCAGCCACCCTGGTGATCAGCACGCCGCCCAAGGATGAGGCATAGACAGCCCAAGGATGAGGCATAGACAGGGTGGCTGGGCAGTGTGAACCGGCCCTCCAGACCTCGTGACGGCTCTCGTGCGCGGGGGCCCTCTGCCCGTTCAGAGCCACAAACGGCGTCAGTGTGAGTTTAGCTGGGACGCCTCTGTGTGTGTGCACAATCAAGAGAGGCTCAACTAGAAAAAGGAGCGCGGCGGAGGATCAGGAGGCTCCCCGCTGAGGTGTGCGCCGCGTGTAAATGAATAAAACGCTGTTGCGTGTTGGGGTCTCGAGGTTGGGCCAACGTTGGGGGGTTCTGTCAGTGAAACCCTGCTGGGTCGCCCCCTGTGAGTATGGTGTGTCGCGTGACGCGTGTTCGCCTTTTCACTTTTCGCGTGCGACCCTGCGGCCTGCGCGGAGAGCCCCTGGCCCCTTCAAAGCCCCTGCGTCACGCCGCTGCGCGCTGGGGCGGGGCGACGACGCGCACACCCCGCCGGGGGGCGTCCCGGATGCGTGATACATTTACGGTTTGAGTGTCCCGAACGAAAGGTGAGATACAATACGCTCCACGCGACCCTCGGCGGGCGCGCTATAGCGAGCGCGTCCACCAGATATCTATCTATCCAATTCCAAGTTAGCCGCCCAGCGCCGCCAGTGCTTCGCGCAGACGGCCATAGAATTCCCGAGTCCGATCCCTCCGATACGTTACCTTCACGAGCCCCCCCGGGTACACGCGTGGCTCGCCGTCGACGATCCACGCCTTGTCTGAGCCCGTTATGGCTCCAGGCGGAAAGAGGCGGACGCCGTCTCCGATCAACACTGGCACCGTCGTGATGATCATCTCGTCCACAAGGTCGTCCCGCAGCAGTGAGTGAATCCACGTCCAGCCGTCCAGATAGACACGCGTGATTCCTTCGCGCCCCATGTTGTCGAGAACCTGGCTGGGCGGTTCGGGCGAGGAATCTGCACCTGTGGGCTCATCTGTCAACACGGCATTAATGCCCGCGAAAAATTCGGCCCACCCAAGATCTTCATCCGAGTCGTCATTTGGGTACGGAAACCAATCGAGTCCACCATCTAGTCGGGCAATGTAGCCGTCGAGGCTCTGCGCAAGATACACCACCGTCACTGGACGGATAGAAGAAGTTGACGTCGCCGCCGCCGGAGGAGGAGGCGTCACGGGCTGGAACGGGCAGCTCGGAAGGTCGGCTGGCAGCGTGTCGCAGCCCGAAGGCTCGCGGGAGCAACGCATCGTGATGAGCGCAGACGCACCCACGAGCAGGCGGCGGGTCGTGATCAGTCTCCTCCCGGCGGGGAACATCCGCTCGCGCTTGCGGGACGTGCGAGTAAAGCAAAGGCACACGAAGTGTGGGAACGGGCCACCAGACATCAAGGAAGGGATTCAAGGAAAGGAGTGGGGTGCGGCCGTCTCCCATGGATGGGTGTCTGCCTCTCCCTACAACCTACACGTATCATCGCAGTCTCCGTCCCACTCTCGTCACGCCTCAGCCCAGGCTCCAGGCAGGCAGGAGTCTGGCTCTACAACTGACAGTGTGACAAACATCTCTCTAAAAAATATTTTATATACAATGTGTGTGTGTGCGTTCGTGTGGCAATGGGAGGAGGACAGGGTCCGCACCTAAGAAAGAAAGAAAGAAAGAAAGGAAACAGACAACCCAAGGGATAGATGGGAGGACGGCACGCCGCCACCACCCAGGGATTTTAAGTGTCCGCACGTGCATTCCGCGATAAAATTCTTTTACGGCTCCGGTGGTGAGCCGGTGTGTGTGCCAGTCCGCGCCAGTCCGCACCCTTGTCGTGCCAGTGTAAAGAAAGAAAGAAAACAGACAACCCAAGGGAGGGATGGGAGGACGGCACGCCGCCACCACACAGGGATTTTGAGGAGGGGTGTGTGGTGCGCTAGCCGTCGCCCACCCTAGGGAGTCTGCCTCTTCCTATCTCTCTTCGCAGTCTCTCGCCGCTTCTCGCGCCAGTGTGCTGTGAGAGAGGCGCCCTGAAGAATTCTTTTAGAGCTCTCGCGCTTCGCCCCTCTGGTCCTCCTGCAGCGCCATCCGCTCCTCTCGCTCGTGCTCGGCAGAGGAGATGCGCTTTCAGGTGGAGGAGCTGGAGGTGCAGTTCCCGTACCCGCGCATCTATCCTGAGCAGTACGCCTACATGGTCGAGCTCAAGCGCTCGCTCGACGCGCGAGGCCACTCGGTGGCGCCATCGCTGCCATCGCCACGCCCGCGCCGCACCGCTCGCGCCATGTCGCCGTCGCCTCGCGCCGACGCCTGGCCGTCGCGTGCGCCTCAGATGCTCGAGATGCCTACCGGGACCGGCAAGACCATCACGCTCCTCTCGCTCATCACGTCGTACCAGCGGGCGCACCCCGCGATGGGCAAACTGCTCTACTGCACGCGCACGATCCCAGAGATGGAGAAGGTGCTCGAGGAGCTCAAGGTGCTCGAGGCGCACCGCGACGAGCTCTTCGGCCAAGACCGCAAGGACAAGCTCTTCGCCGTCGGTCTCACCTCGCGCCGCAACCTGCGCGTGCCTCCCAAAGCCCTCAGCCCTCAGCCCTCGGCCCTCGGCCCAGCCCTCAGCCCACGCCCAGTCGGAGCCCGCCCCTGCCTTGACTGCTCCTCCGCGGAGCAGGTGCGTGCACGAGCGCGTCTCGCAGCAGACGGAGCGGCATCTCGTCGACCAGCACTGCCGCCAGCTCACTGCTTCGTGGGTGAGGGAGCGCGCGCGCGGAGGCGGCAGCGGCGGAGGCGGCAGCGGCGGCGGCGGAGGCGGCAGCGGCGGCGGCGGAGGGTGCGGGAGCGGGAGTGGGGACGGCGCGGGGCCGTCATCAGCCGGCGGAGGGGGAGGAGGCGACATCGAGGACTTGGGCGGCGGGCGCGGAGGCGAGCTGTGCTCGTACTACGAGGCGCTGGAGGCACAGGGCAGCGACGCGGCTCTCCCAGCGGCGGTGTACACGCTCGAGGTGCGGGCAGGGGGGTTGGGGGGTACGGCAGGGGGACGGGATGGGCCGGGCCCTCTTCACGCCGTGGTGTGCACTGCGGTCAGGAGCTCAAGGAGCTCGGGCGTGGCAAGGGCTGGTGCCCGTACTTCCTCGCGAGGCACGTGATCTCGTTCGCAAACGTGGTGGTGTACAACTACCAGTGCGCCAGCCTCGAGGCCGGCAGAGGGCCGGTGCGGAGGCGCACCTCACCCCCGGCGGCCGTAACAACAGGTACCTCCTCGACCCGAAGATCTCTCAGCTCGTCTCGCGCTCGATGCAGCGCGAGTGCGTCGTCGTCTTCGACGAGGCGGCAGACACACCCCAGACACACCGCAGACACACCCTCCCTTGACGCTTCCTAGACACTTTCTAGACACTTCCTCGACATCTCCTAGACACGACCGCCCTCTAGGCGCACAACATCGACAACATCTGCATCGAGGTCATGTCGATCAACTTTCGGATGCCCACACTCGAGGCCTCCCCAGACACTTCCGAGACACTTCCCACACCCTTCCTAGACAGTGCCCACCCTCGCCGCCTGCCCCTCCCGCGCGCCGAGCAAGTGTCTTGCAAGTGTCTCGCAAGTGTCTCGGGGGTGTCTAGGCCGCCTCCGCCAACCTCTCCCGCGTGCAGCGCGAGATCTCGAGGCTCAAAGAGTCTGACGCCGCGCGACTCAACGACGAGTGCGCCATATACACGTTTATATACCGCCGCCCCCGCCGAGAGATGACGGGAGGCGTGCGCTCCCCGAGAGGCGGTGCACCACCGCACAGGTACCAGCGCCTCGTGCACGGCCTCGCAAACAGCGGCGCACTCAACGCAAGCGACGAGCTCGCTGCGAACCCGCTGCTGCCGCAGGTGAGGCCTGGCCGAGGCCTGGCCGAGAGATGGCCGAGAGATGGCCGAGGCCTGGCCGAGAGATGGCCGAGAGATGGCCGAGAGATGGCCGAGAGATGGCCGCAGTGCTCTGCCGCCGGCCACGTCGCCAGACGAGCCGAGCCGAGCCGAGCCGAGCCCGCCGCCTCAGGACATCCTCCTGCAGGCCGTGCCGGGCAACTTGCGCCGCGCGGACTCGTTCGTGCTCTTCCTGAAGCGGCTGGTGGCGCACCTCAAGAAGCGGCTGCAGACGGAGGAGGTCGTGCAGGAGACGCCGCTCGCCTTCCTCTCGCAGCTGCTGCACGAGGAGGAGGGCTTCCTAGACACTTGCTAGACACTTGCTAGACACTTCCCAGACACTTCCTCTCGCAGCTGCTGCACGAGGAGGAGAGCTCGCGCCTCGCGCTCCCGGCCACGCCGCCGCCTGCCCCTCGGCGCACCGCCCGGCTGCTCCGCGCGAGTAGGACATCGAGCCAAAGCCGCTCAAGTTCGTCGCCGAGCGGCTGCGCTCGCTGCTGCGCACGCTGCAGGCGGCGGACGCCGCGGGCACTCTGTGGTGGTCTTCGCACCTCGGCGGACGTCGAGTGAGCACTCTCTCTGCAGGTGACGGACGTCTCCGACTTCAACCCGCTGCTGCTCGTCGGCGACTTCGCCACGCTGCTCGCCACGTACAGGCAGGGCTTCTGCATCATCATCGAGCCGTACGACGAGCGCTCGCCCGCCCTCCCCGACCCGCTCTTCCAGTTCTGCTGCAACGACGCCTCGATCGCGATGAAGCCGGTCTTCGAGCGCTTCCAGTCCGTCGTCATCACCTCGGGCACCCTCTCGCCCCAAGAAGCTAAGCGGGGCGCTTTCATTACTAACCAATGACTCGTTGGTAACAACAGGCACCCTGTCGCCCATCGACATGTACCCCAAGATTCTCGGCTTCGAGCCGCGCGCCGTCCACTCCTTCGCCATGTCCTTCTCGCGCGACATCATCCTCCCGCTCGTCGTGACGCGCGGCGCCGACCAGGCGCCGCTCTCGTCCAAGTTTGACCTGCGCTCCGAGCCCACCACCGTGCGCAACTACGGCAAGCTGCTCCTCGACATCGCCGCCACCGTGCCCGACGGCGTGGTCGCCTTCTTCACCTCGTACTCGTACATGCAGCAGGTCGTGCGCGAGTGGCACGCGCTCGGCATCCTCAAGCGGGTGCGCGCGCTCCCGCCTCCGCCTCGTCTCGCGAGACCCTTCTCCGAGGCGCCTCGGAGCCCTCCCCGCAGGTGCTCGAGCACAAGCTCGTCTTCATCTCCCCATACCTCCCCATATCTCCCGTATCTCCCCATATCTCCCCACATCTCCCCGCAGGTGCTCGAGCACAAGCTCGTCTTCATCTCCCCATACCTCCCCATATCTCCCCACATCTCCCCGCAGGTGCTCGAGCACAAGCTCGTCTTCATCGAGACGACCGACGTGCTCGAGACCACCATGGCGCTCGAGAACTTCAAGCGCGCGTGCGACTGCGGCCGCGGCGCCGTCTTCCTCTCGATCGCGCGCGGCAAGGTTGCGGAGGGCGTCGACTTTGACCGCCACTACGGGCGCGCCGTCCTGCTGCTCGGCGTGCCCTTCCAGTACACGCTCGGCCGGGTGCTGCGCGCGCGGCTCGAGTTCTTGCGAGACACGTGCGCCATCGACGAGGCGGACTTCCTCACCTTCGACGCCATCCGGCAGGCGGCGCAGTGCGCCGGCCGCGTCATCCGCGGAAAGACGGACTACGGCATCGTCGTCTTTGCGGACAAGCGGTACAACCGCGCCGACAAGCGCGACAAGCTGCCGGGCTGGATCCGCCAGTTCATCACCGACGGCTCGCTCGACCCGCTCCTCCGGCCTCGCCTGCGTGGGCCGCGCCTCTTCACACCTCTGGCCGTGATCAGGCTCGCTCAACCTCTCCTCCGACCTCGCGATGCACCGCGCGAGGCAGTTCCTGCGAAAGATGGCGCAGCCAGCCACCACGGCGCGCAGCGTCCCCTCCCCTCGGCCGCGAGAGACCTGGGGAGGCCCCGACGCGCCCCGCGCCATCACTTGCGCACAGGCGGAGACGGTCTCGCTCGACTTTGAGCAGTTGCGGCGGTCGAACGCGTACGTCGCCTCCGCCGCGACCGCCACCGCCGCCATCACGTCGCACCCGCTGCAGGCCACCGGCCAACAGCTGCCCGACCAGCCCGCCGACCAGCCGGAGCGATTCGCAGTGGAGATGGATGAGGCGGAGGCGATGGAGATAGCCGTGTGAGCGAGAGCGGTGCAGGAGCGGTGGCCCCCGCGCGCGCGTCACTTCCTCTTGGGACAACACTTTTGTGTATTGCTATTGTGATGGCGCGGCGCGCCGTACTGTACGTGTGCCAGATATGTCTTTGTGTATTCTAATGATGAAAGCAAATATCAGATACCGTGACGATTCACACACACAGGCCGCCCCGCCCCCGCTCACGGGTGACACACACGTCTTCTGGTGGGGCGTCCGACCACACAGCCAGACATGGAAGGCGGCGCGACGCCGCACAAGCCACACACGCGAGGCGAGGCGGCCTCGCCAAGACTAACACGCAATCCCACACCACGCCGTGCCGCCGGGATGGTGAGTGGGGTGTGGGGTGGCGAGGCGTCACAGCCAGACGTCCACCCAATGCCACTTGACCCAGAGCCCCTGGATCGCCAGCAGCAGCAGCGCCTCGGCGAGGGCTCCCGCGACCGAGGAGGTGCCTATCCCGGAGTCGGAGGAGCTCAGCCGAGGCCCTCGCCGAGGCTGCCGGTGTCAGAGGCGGCTCGCCACCCCCGACGGAAGGCTCGGCCGCCTCGCCCATCGCCTCCGCCACACCCGCGGCAAGCGCGGCGGACTCCTCCGCTGTGAAGCCTTGCGCGCGGGCCTCTTCGGCGATGAGACGCCCAGCGGCACGCACTGCCTCCCCTCCGCCTCCGCCTCCGCCTCCTCCTCCACCTCCCCCGTCCCCCCCGCCTCCCCCCGCGCCCCGCACCCCCTCCTCCGCCCCCGCCCCCGCCGCACCCTCCGCGCCAGTGACGACAAACGCGCGGGTGCCGAGGCCGAGCTGCATGATCTGCCGCAGAGACCCGGCCTGGCCTGCACCACCACCACCACCGCCACCGCCACCGCCTCCGCCACCGCCACCGCCTCCGCCACCGCCTCCGCCACCGCCTCCTTGGCTGCTTCCCACGCCGCCTCCGCCTCCGCCTCCGGCGCCCGCCGCGCCCGCCGCACCCGAATCTCCGCCCCCCGCCCGCGCTTTCAGCCTAGCGCGCAAGACGTCCTCCCGGAGGGTGCTGTGCGCTGCCCTGCCCCCCGTGCCGCCGCCGCCCGCCCCGCCACGCGCTATCGCCTCTGGCGTGGGCGGCGTGGGCGGCGGCGGGTCGGGCTGTCGCCGCCCAAAGCTCACCTCTCCCGCGTCCGTCTCGGCCTGCGTGGCGCCGAACACCTCGAGCTCGGCAAAGTGCAGGCAAGCGGAGCCGGCAGGCAGCCCGCCGTCCGGCGTCCGCACCTAAGGTAAGGTCCAAGAGGACACGTCCATGACATGTCCGAGACATGTCCGGCAGGCAGCCCGCCGTCCGGCGTCCGCACCTGTGCGCCCGAACCACCCAAACTCTCCGACGCACCCGGCCGCTCTCTCTCGCCAACCCCCCTCCCCCCTCTCTGCGATCTCTCAGAGTCAAGCGTGCTCCGTCGGCCCCACCTCGACGGCCTCCTCTCCGCCCACATCTCGCCCACTCTCGGCTCCCCCTCGCCGTCAGGTACGACACGTGCTCTGCCGGAGGCTGCAGCGTCCAGACGTACCGCTCGCGCGCCGAACCGACGAGCAGCGACCGCAGCGGGGTCCGCCGGGCGGTCTCATACGTGGCGCGCACCTAAGCACGCCGCCTCCGAGTGTCAGCAGGCGCGCCGTCCCAGCGCCGGCCCACCTCGCTCCAGGAGCGCGCCGCCGCCGTCGCGGGCACCGCCGGGAGGTTGGCGGCGGAGCCGTCCGCCTTGGCGGCGGCGAAGGAGGCGGAGGCATGGAGGGAGAGGCGGGCGCCGACGAGGCGGTAGAGGAGGTCGTTCGAGGAGAGGGGTCGGTTGTGCAGCGCCACCTGGCGAGAGGCCGGGCGACGCTCTCCCGCCCGTCTCCTCGGGTCGTGTGGTGCGGTCGTGGAGGCGAGGCGAGGCGAGGGAGGCGAGGCGAGGCGAGGCGAGGCGAGGCGAGGCGAGGCGAGGCGAGGCGAGGCGAGGCCCGTGCGACGCCTGGTGGACGGCGATCGGCTGCGCAAAGGTGAGGTTAAACCACTGCGGCCCGCCTGTTCACAGCTTGACCTGTGAAGAGCCGCTCCTCACCCCAGCCGCCGGCCGAGGCTGCCGCGAGGCTGCCGGAGCACTCCGTGTGCACGTAGGACCCCGCCACCCGGCCGTCAATGGCAGCCTGCGCACAGCGCGAGGAGGTTGGGGGAGGGGAGGGAGGGAGGGGAGGGGCGGGAGGGCGGGAGGCGGCCGCCTGCACGCCCGCGTTCTCCGCGTGCGGCCAGGCTGACGACATCGCCGCACTCGAGCCCTCCGAAGAGAGGGCGAGGTTGCGGAGCGGCACGCCGCGCAGGTTGAGGCAGCGAGGCACGCCGAGCGGGGAGGCGGCGGGCAGGTCACACGCCTCCTCGCGTGCATGGTACGCCGCCTCGGCCGGGCAGGCTCCCTCGCAGCAGTACGGTCCGGTCGCCGATGAGGCTGGCTCATAGGCGAGGCGCGTGCCGCCATTCATGCGGCGGTAGGTGACGCCGTGGCACGGCGTGCGCTGCTTGACCAGCGTCAGGTGCGCCGGGTCCTCGAACCACGTGGCGGACGCCTTGAGCAGCATCGGGTACTTTCGAGAGGTGACCATCCCAGTGCCGAGCGCAGTCGTGATGGACATGCAGTCGGGGATCGCGTCGCATAGCTCCTGCGCACGGCCAATCGACATCGTGCCATTGAGCAGGTCCGAGCCCATCACCACCCAGCCGCGGTACCGCGTGTAGGAGTGAGCGACGGCCGGCGACATCTTGATATGTGTGCCCCAGGCAGAGCCTTCGTGCGCCGGGAGGCCGCCGGGAGGCCGCCGACTTTACAAAAAGAAATAACGCGTGCCCAGCGGAGCTGTGAAGAGGACCGCCGCAAGCGGCGTGGCGTGGAGCGGTTGCGCATCCCTCCGGGGGCCCCTCTGCGCCGGGGAGGCGTTGTTGGAGGCTAGGACGCAAGCGTCCGTCGCCCTTTTCAAACTCGGGGCCCACTCCGCTACGCTCCGACCCGAATTTGGAGGGCCTAAAAGTTTAAGGTGTTGCTGCGCAAAAGGGGTCGGACACCGGGCGCAGCTCATGCTAAGAGCTAGAAGAGGAGATAGAGAGAACAACCACCCTGTCCCGTTATTGCGTACACCAACAAACACCACAAAACGCTCTCTCTCCTGTCCTCACTCAGGGGGGTCACAACTACCAAGTCCCTCGACTAGCTGCCACAGGGCGCAGCTGCCACAGGGCGCAACTGGAGACGCTCCCCCTCAATCGGCATCCACCCCCACCCGCTCCAGCCCCACTTCTGCTGCCGAGAGAGCTGAATCGAAGCAAGCGAGCCATTGCATCTTGGCGTGCTCCTGGAGCGCGGCTTTCTGCGGCTACGAGCACGGCGGAGTCGGCGCCGTAGCGCGCATCGTTCCCGCTCATCGCCCATTCCTCCCACGTGACGTGTGTCGGCCGCGATTCGATGTCTCCACCTTCATCGCCAACGAGGACTCCCTCGACTGCAGGGGGGCTCCGGCGCGGGGAGGGACTCCGCCTGCTGCGCTGGCCGACTGCGCCCTCCTCCTCCATGGGATCGATCCGATTCCGCAGCGGCGGTGCTGCGCGGGAGGCGGCCGCGGGCACGCTGGGCTCGATCAGCGGCTTTCCCCTCAGGTAGCGCGAAAAGCACGATTTGGCGGATTCTTGGCTTCAATTTTACGAATGTCTTGGCACCAGCTGAAGGCTTGGGTCCGACATCGCCGGATTCGTGCACGGTATTCGGATTTTGCTATTTGCTCGTGTGGGGGTATATTGCAGATTTGTCAATGGTACCGCGTCTGCGACGCGGGCGCCTTGCGAGCAGAGCCCTATGGACACCCTTCTTTATCTTGCGCGGTCAAAAGAATCGAAGAAAGCCTGCAGGCGCCGTGGCAACATTTGAGGCCGTGCAGACAATGATACTCTCGGCGCTCGCTCGCGTCACCGGCAGGTCACCGGCGCCACCGCTGCCTCCTCCTCCGCCCGCTTTCCCTATCGCAGTCGCCGCGGCTGCCACAGTCGCTCTGGTTGTCGCTGCGCTGTTCATAATGGTTGGCCGGCGCCGCAAGGAGAACGTGCTCGCATCTGTGCTCGCATCTAGTTGGCGCGTCGCGAATGTCGCCCTGCTACCCGTGCTCCTGCTCACTGTGGCTGAGCCTCGTGCGTCGCCGCTGCTCCTCGGCGTGATGGCCGTGGCATCGCTCGGCGCCGCTTCTTGTCTGATCGGCACCGCTTCTCTGCGGCCAGCAAAGTCGGCGCCGCCTTCGCGAGCGTTGTCTGCGCCGTCGCCTACGCCCGATGACTGCGGCGGCGGCATGGCCACGCCCGACGAGCTCGCGGTCATCTATGCCGTCAAGCACTCGCTCCGTCAGTCGCCGCCGCCGCCCAACCTGCCTGAGGACGGGAAGGTGGTGGCCGTGCAGCTGCTGCGAGTGGTGCGGGAGCACGGCACCGACGCGCGCGCGGTCGAGCGGGTGTACCGGCGCGCGCTCGCGTGGAAGCGGGACAACCTGCCGGACAAGCCCGAGCTCGACGCCCTCGCAGAGTCGCGCTGGCTCTGCGCGGCAGAGATGCCTCACGGAGAGTGGGCGACGCGACACCCTGGCGCTGCTCGGACGCGAGAGTGCCGCCACGCGTGATCCCCGTCGTCCTTGCCGTCGTAGGCGGTGGGGCACTGGCCAATCGGCTTCCACTGCGGCTACTCGAAGTCTGGCAGCCCGGTCAAGATCGAGCGCCTCGGCGCGTGCGCGCCTCCGTCGGATACAAAGCTGCTCTACCCCTATTACCTCGCCCTCGTCGACACGCTGCAGCGCCGGCTCGACCGCACCTCCGTCACGAGCGGGCGGCTGCAGCAGACGTACGAGCTCTTCGACTTGGCCGGGCTCGGCACGCGCAGCTTGGTCGACTTCACGACGCCTCCCTGTCCCCGACATGTCCTCGACACGCCCTGCGCCTGTCCCGCAGGCACGCACATGGTCACCTTTACCACGCTGAGCTTCACAAAGGCGACACCCGGTGGACACCCCGCCTTTTTTTTTCCTCCGCCGGGCCCTTGACCTGGCCCCCCCCCCCCCCCCTCTCCCCTCCCGGCCCGCTGCCCTCTCCAAGCCGCGTACTCCAACAGCTAGACTCGCGGCGTCCGGCGCCCGCGCAGGACGTGATGCTCGCCTTCGCCACGCACTACCCGTCCTCCTTCTCCAAGGCGGTCGTGATCAACGCGCCCTCCTTCATGGCGCGCCTCTACCGCATCCTCTCGACGGCGCCTGCGGAAGGCAGACGCCGGCGCGGGGACGGGGCCGCTGCTCCTCACACGGCTCGTGGCACGAACAGGTGCTGCCCGCCTCGGTCAAGGCCAAGGTCAGCATCCTCGGCGCCGAGTACGAGGCCGAGCTCGCCAACGACCTCACGCCGGAGACACTCTACTGGGTGACCACCGCGTCGCACGCACAGCTCTGCCGAGCGCCCTTCAGGGACGGCGCAGCCCCGGCGCAGCCCGCCGGCAGTTCGAGGGCCGTGCGCTGAGGCTCACCATGGCATGCCTCGCCTCTCACGATCCATGTCGAGCACCGCAGTCACCCAGTACAGTTACAGTTGTTTGTTAGTTTGGGCGGGAGGCTGGCGCTGTGTACAATCGTTCGTGGGTTTGAGCTCCAGCTTGTGGAGCACTTCGCGCGCGTTTATAAATAAATAGTAGTGCAGGCATCTCTCCATGTTGAGAGATGGGCGACGCGCGCGTTTTGCACTTGGGGCAAGACTTGGCTCTTCCGTCTTGTGACCGTCTTCGCACTTCGGGGTGTCCCATCCCCCATCCGCGAGTTTCTTGCCGCGCGCCAGTCCCGGTCCAGTACTAGAATTTTAGGAGTAAACTCCATTAATTAAAAGAATTCAACGAGCCCAACTCTCTCTCGGCACACAGGTTCGAAACATTTGGGGGGGGTTGACCAGAGCTTGGCAACCTTGCTTTCACGACCGTGAAATCAAGTACGTATTGCAAGAACGTGGGCGGAAATGCCCCCAGCCCACACGACCTTGCTGACGACACGCCAGCGCCCCTCGCGTACGTGCGCCTCAGCTCAATCACGGACGTACTTCAGACACTACGTACGTACTGTCAAAACAGGGACGTACATACATGCAAGTACGACCTTAAGCCTCAAATTTTCTCTTCGGCTCGCTCCGCTCGCTTCTGTGCGCAATAGCCGGTCCTCGCGCCGGACGTCGGCGGCTCCTGGCCCTATCCTGGCCCTAATCTACGCAGAGAACCCAGCCGGGGCGGCCGCCGTAGCCCTCGGCCCAAACGTATCCCTGGCCGTTCACCAGCGGCGCGTTCTCGGCCGCGACCTCCTCGGTCATACCTTCGGTGTCGCAGTGGTCGGTCGTGGTCCCACCGTCGGTCGTCATGCCGAGCGCGACGCGCTCCTTGTGAGCCGCGAGCCACGCTGCGATTGATGCGTCCGCGCGCTCATTCGCTTCATCCAGGCGCTTGTTGAAGTCTGCCGCCACCTTCTGCCACTGCCGCTGCCGCTGCGCCCGCAGCCGCTGCACGGTCTCGTCAGTCAGCAGCGTCTTCGACTGGCGGTCCTCGATCATGGCCGCCTGATGCCGCAAGAACCAAGCAGACCTTCGAGGGCCAGACATGGTTGGGCCAAACTGTCGCTCGAAGACACGCGGCAAATGATTGTACGGTCGTGATTTTACGGTCTTGAGAAAAAGAAGCGCCCTCGGGCAAAAAAGAATTATAGTTAAGCGCTCGGAGCACTTGTTAAGATGTACACAAACAGCGCACCCACGGCGCACCCACCCCACCCTCCCACGCCGACCACTGCTTCGTACCAACAGCCGCCCCCTTTTGGCAGACGCCAAAGGACCACATCTTGCCGGGCGCAGAACCCTTGGGCATCGTGGGTGCGATGTAGTCGTCGGTCTTGCAGCGGGAGGCGGCCCACTGCTCTGCAGTGCAGCCTTTCCACTCCGGCCGGGACTGCTTCCACGGCTGGTACGACGGCATTGCCACCTCGGGGCCGGACGCAGCCGCCTGCGGCGGCGCCGGCGCGCCCGCGGGTAGTGCCGCTGTCCGCTGGTCAGAGCCGTCTGCCGCCTCGCCCGCGCCGGCGGCCGCGGGCGCCGCTGCATCGGCGGGCGGAAAGTACGCCTGCATGGTGCAGCGCCGCTGGCGACGGCGAAGGAGGCGGAGCGTGTCTTTGCCACAGCCAATAAGAACGTGCGAGCACGGTCTTGTTTTGGGCAAAACAAGAACGTGATTGCATCACTCGCTAAGGACGTGAAAACAAGGCCTTCCCCAGGGTAAGTACGTACTTATCTCTGAAAATTTTCTTCGCGCGCTTACGCGCGCGACGAGTTCACGCCCTACGGGCGTGTGGCCTGCGGCCACTAAGGTTGCCAAGCTCTGGGGTTGACACACAGCGCCGAGGTTGGCCGTGTCACCATCACCGACGGTGGAGTCGCGCCAGACTCCGTCGGTGCTCAAGACTGTGCAGCTTCATGCCGGCGGCCCTCCTCACGTCCCTGGCCCTCGCTAGCGGCGGCGACTTCCTGACGCGCAACGGACTGGTACGTAACACAATCACTCCTCTCGAGCACGCACCTATCACCTCTTTGTGCCGCCCAACGTATCGTTTGTGATGGCGCACACCGCTCGCCGAGTGCGCTCATCCTCGTCACATCACTCGTCGAGCGCGCACATCACTCAGCTTGTCGTCACCCGCCTCAGTCGCTCGAGCACTACCTAGTTGGCCAGGCGCACTACGCAGGGACCAAGTCTTTCGGCACTGGGACGTCCATCGGCCCCGTTCCAACCGTCTTGGACGGCATCACCTCCGGCACCGAGAAGGCGGCTGACGGCAACTCGCCCTCTAACCCGACGTGCTCCGACACGGACTTTGCCTCGGCCTGGTGCGGAATGGAGGCAGGCCCGTGGGACTACGTCCCGTCGGTTGGCTTCTCGGACATCGAGCGGTACATGGACGCAACCGGCCAAGTCGCTGCCAACCAGTTCCTGTGCCTCACTGACAATGGCTTTGGCAATGCAGCAAACTCGTGGGACTACCCTTTGCACCTCAACCTGTGTGCCGGCCGACCCCTCCCCTCGCCATCACCACCCCTTCCCTCATCGCCCGCGCCATTCGTTCAGGATTGAGCTCAACTTTCCCTTCGCCTACCGCCACGGCGAGGCCACCTTCCCAAAGTGGAACACCGCCGTCTCCAAAGGCATCATGCTGCTGCACGACCCCGACGGCCACATCCGGTGGGAGAACGGAGCCGACATCCAAGTGGCCTACAAGGTGCCCGATGGCACGTGGGAGACCCCCAAGGCTGAGCTCGGCGGCGCGTCTTACAAGTCCGCGCGCGTCCTCACCGGCCGCGACTTTGACGTGGAGGGCTTCGCTATGATCAATCACACTTACGGCGCGCTCACACGCTTCCCCCCCCTCTCCCCTCCCCCCACCCACTTCAGGGGAAGTACAGCGCACACACACACGCTCTGTGCCCTTTAGGCATCATCGGCGACGAGCTGATGCCCGCCCTTTTCCCGATCGACGCCTCGACCGGCAAGGTGAAGGGCCCGATGGTCCGCACGCCAGACATCGACTCGACCACCGGCGAATTCAACGGCAAGTACCTCACCTCCAAGGGCGACAAGGTGCACTGCTCCCTCGCCGACCTCGCCACCAACGAGTGCAAGATCTCAGACGACGCAACCGCCGACGCGTCTGAGTACGTCAGACACGGCTCGAGCGGCGGTTACGAGGGGCTCGTGTCCATGGGCAACAACCTCGTCATCGGATTCATCGAGCGCAACGGCGGCTCGACACTCGCCGCGCGCGGCGAGCCCGGCATCCGCGTTTTCAACATCATGGCCGATCCGCTCGCCTTCACCTCCTTTGCCGGCTTCTACCCCTTCGAAGACGGGGCGTGCTGCATCGCCGACGCGTACCCGCTCCCCGGCTCATCGAGCAAGATCGCCGTGGCCGAGCGCTCGGGCTTTCCCAATGACAAGAACAAGCTCAGTCAGGGGATGCCGGTGTGAGCGCTCGCCGCGCGCCTCCCCCCTCCCCCGCCCCCATGCCCACCCCGGCCCGACCACCACTCATCGGTCGTCGGTCGCGTCTGCTGCTCAGAACAACCGCATCTGCATCATCGACCTGAACGAGAAGAACGACGACCACACGTTTAAGAAGATGTGCCTCGCAAACTACATGAACGTCGCCGACCCGTTCGATGTCGACGGCAACGGCGTCTTCACCTACGCCTTCTCGCAGTGGACGACGGAGCAGCTTATGATTTACGACGAGCACTGCTACATCGCCGGCACCGACACGAACTTCCCTGCGGTCAACCAGTTCGGACTCATCCCCGCCGAAGCGCCCGACTTGGGCCAGACCTTTGACACGCGCTGGATGATGGTCTGCTTCCACGACGCCGTCTTCGCCGCCGGGGCAGGCCACTTCCCGGACTCGTCGCCACCCGCCCTCTCGGACGCGCCCGACTGCGGCGAGGCGAACTCGTGCCCCAAGGGATCCATTTGCCTCGCGGTCTACCAGCAAGGCATGGGCCCGTCGCGCGAGATGCTCTTCGGCTCCAGCCCCGACGTGCCGGCAGCCCTCGCGCACAAGTGCCTCGCCCTCTGAGCGCGGACGAGGACTGCGGTATCCGCAGATTTGCACTGCACTCCTGCTCGAACTCCTGCTTTCTGCGTGTGTGCGGGGGGGGGGGGGGGTGCATGCGGCTGAAGACAGCCGTTTTAGATGTACACGCCAGACGGCAGCCGGGAGCGCGCAGCGGCGGGCAGGGATGTCGTGTCTGGAGCGTGTCGCTGTGTGTACACGTGTGAAGGGGCTGGTTTGGTGCAATGCGCTACGAGGTCCCAGTACGGTAGCAGAAATCGGTATATCAACGTCTTGACCCCCCCCCTCCCCCCCTCTCTAGCAGCAGGGATGAGCTTAGAAGTGCAGGGGGGCCTCAGCCCGACAGCCGTTCAGTCTCCCTGCAGAGACTCCTCTCCTTATGCGCGTCCGACATGATGCCGCGTCTGACATCCTGCAGAGACTCTCCTCGACTAGGCGTATGCATTGCCCATCCAGGGCTATCACCTGGACCTATTCAACAGGCGCCTGCGGCGCCGTGCTCAGCTAGCTGCTCAGGAGCTGCTGCTCCAACCTGTTCCACACTTTCGTACGGCACAGTAAGAGCTACAACCCCCTCTCCCTTTTCTCCCAGAAAGCTAAAAGTGCGTACGTACACTGAAAATTTCTTGAATGAATGCGAGGTAATTCCGTCAAATAACTTGAAGGTCGCGTCAATTCAAAAGTCACGGCGGAAGAAGGAACCAAGGCCCCGCTCTGGACTGGGCGCTGACTGACTGGCTGGTCTGCAGGAGCTCGACGTGTGCAGCAACCAGCTCCGCGCGCTGCCCGCCTCAGCCGAGCGATGATCACAGAAAACAGTCTGTCCTTGCAGCGACTCCTCTCCTTATGCGCGTCCGACATCATGCCGCGGGCTGAGTCGCATGATGTTCTGCCAGTCGCCGTCGCCTGTAGCTCGCCGCTCGCGAAGAAACGGACCCACAACAGACCTGCTGACACAAACGACCAACACCCGCAGCCAGCCGTGCCTCGCTTTCGTCGCCGGACTCAGTTGTGCCTCGCTTTCATCGCCCTCGTATTTGTGCTGGTGATTGCGAGGGCGGCTGTGCAGACCGTCGTTGGCAATTCCGTGCTGAAGCTGGAAACCTTCAGCCTCGCGGCTGGCGACGGAAGCTCGCTGCTCGTCGAGGCGACAGGCGTTCTCGACCTGATTCCTCTTCCTGTGGGCTGCAGCATAACTTCTGCCAGCCTCGACGTCGTGCACGGTGGTGGGGTGGTGGGCCGGCTGGAGGTGGGTCGGATTTCGCTCGACAGAGGCGGTGCGGTGCCAATCACCATCGCCGGCCCAATGGCTGTGCCGCTCGGGCTCGGTCCACTCCAGGCCCTGAGCGCTGCGGTGGTGCAGGAGTCGGAGCTCGAGCTCGACGTGGCTGGATGGGTGGACGTGCATGTGCCGCTGCTCGGCCACTTCCGCCAGCTCTCGCTTGTGAAACGGCTACACCTCAGAGGCGCGGGGGGACTCGACCCTCTGATCGACTCGTTCGAGCTTCAGCCAAACCAAGGCAACGCCACCGTCGCGCTTTCGATGGGGGTGCGCATCCGGAACCCGTCGTCCTTCCAACTCCTGTCCATCGGCGTGCTCGACTTCTCCATCCTGACAAGCGACGGCACGGCCTTCGCAAAGGTGTCGACGGTCGGACCCGTCAGCATGCGGAGAGGAGTCACTTCACTCTCGCTTACTGGGCATCTCGCCGTCCCCGACGAGGAGTCGGATGCGTTTCGCGCGGTGCTCCATGACTACGTGTCGGGCAGGGCGTCGACAGGGTTGACCGCTGTCATCACCGCCGCCAGCGAGCCGCTGTTTGATGCCGCGCTCTCGTCTCTGCGCCTCGACACGTCGCTTCCAGGCCGCCCAGGCGGCGCGCACTTTTTCGACGAGATCGCAATGTCGCTGGACGTCCCGCAGGCGCTCACTGGCTTGGTGACGAGCAAGCTGGTCAACCCGTGGGGCGACGCAGTCGTCCACGCCTCCGCGGCCTGCCGCGTATCCAACCCGTTCAACGTCTCGGCTTCGGTCCAGGCAATCTCGATAGGCATCGTCTACGGCGGCTCCAAGGTTGGCTCCGTCACGATGCCGCGGCTCGACCCGCCGCTCGCACTCGCGGCCTTCTCGCGCCGCCCGTCGGACCGCGCCTTCCCGATCGTTCTGCGCGCACCCGCCACCACCCTCAACACGCTACTCCTCGAGCTGCTCGCAAAGGGCGCAGTGACAGTGGGGCTCGACATCTCTCTCGACCTCAGGGTCGGTGTGGTGGGGCGGGGCACGGGCAGCGCGATGCAGATCGCGTATGCGGAGCCCGAGGAGCGAGGTAGCCGTCCGCGCCTCTCTCGGCGGAGGTGCCAGGTGGAACGGCGTCCGCGGCGTCCGCGGTTGCCGGAGCGACGTCGACAGCTGTGCAACAGGGCGTGGCTAGCCCCGCCGCTCGCTTGCTCGAGAACAGAGTCAGGAGCGAGCAGGGTGGCGGGGACACATACTCGTACGGCGGCTGGCTCGGCTGAGCCGGAGCGCTGCACACATGCATCGTCAACTCAGCCGAACTTACGTTCGGGCGACGGGCGTGTTGGTTGTCGATGTTGTCTCTCTCCATATGTACACGCACTTATACAGTTCACCAACCCGCCGGACACCGTCTTGCGAAGCCTGCGGCTTGTGTTGAGTCCGTGGATCACGCTAGAAAGGGGAGTGCGACTAGCGCACCACTTGTCGCGACTAGGTGGGGGCCCAGCCTTGAGGGCCGGCTCCCGCATTCCGCGGATCCGCGCTTGGGCTCCCGCATTCCGCGGATCCACGCTTGCACGCGGCCTCGCGAAGGCTCACATGCACGTATAGTCCGCGGCGCACTTGTCCGTCGAGGCGAACATGAGCTTGCGGCGCGAGTGCGGCTTCGGGAGGCAAGCGAGTCCGGAGGCGCAAGCCGGGCGAAGAGGGTCGCACGCTTCGCCGATCGAGATGCGAGGCTTGAGCATGCAGTTTGCGTAGAACGTGGTCGTGGCTGGCCAGTCGCTGAAGATGCCGAGCTACAGCGGAGGGCGGAAGCTTAGCGCAATGTCTGTTGGGGCGCCACTCACAGAAGTTCGGATTGTGTGTACCACGCCGACCTTTGTGGCGAGCGTGTGCGTGAGGTCGAGCATGTCGCCGTCCACCTTGGTGTGGTCGTTCGAGGTGCCGTAGTACCTGTTCGGAAATATGCGTATGAGAGTGCATGGTTGTACCGAGGGGGGTGAGTAGCTTCCTTATTGTGTTCGATCACGGGCGATCTCACGCAGCACACTCACGCACCAGCCGCCGCCCGACACGAGCGGACCCGACCGCTCGAGCGTCCAAGTGATCAGCTCGAAGCCCTTGGCTTTGGCCGCCATCGCGTAGTTTGACGGGAGGTACTCGCCTGCCTCCACCTGCGGTGCGTGCCGGGGGAGGAGCACTCTCCGTGAGGGGAGCAGGGGAGAAAAGGGGCCGCAGCCCGTCAAGCACCAACCTTGACGAGCATCTGCATCGGAGGCGCCAGGATTTTCACGCCGGCCGACGAGAGCCTGTCAAAGGCGTCGATCAAGCCGCCTGCCGTGCCGTCCGTGTAGTTGTTGTCGAGCATCACCGCCTGCGGGCCAAAGCCAGCGGGCGAGGCCGCCAGCCAGTACATCACATCCTGCTCCACAAACGACTGCAGCCAGACATCCGACGGCGCCACGCCCGCACTCGTGTACTCATCCATGAGCTTCTGGCGGATCGTGTTGTAGGCAGGCATGCCGACGCCTGCAGCAGGGCGGAACTCAAGCGTGCGTCCCGCAGCAGCCCAATCCTACATATCTCGGGGGCCCGGCGCGCGCCCGGCGTGTAAGCCTTGAGCTCGGGCGTGAAGAGCGCGCCATGGCTCTTGATGAGCTCCACGGACTCCGCGTGAGAGACGACGGTTCCGCAGGTGGAGTAGAGGTCGGTTCGCCAGGCGGCGGTCCCCTTGACGTACTCGTCGGCGGTCGTGGCCGTCGAATCCATTCCGTCCATCTTGCCGCACAGTGTCTTGTACTCCGCGAGGGTGATGTCTGACGTGCAGCACTTAGCCGAAGCACCAGTGCCGCTGTCAGGATCTGCGGGCTTGAAGGGCTCCGTGCACTTGTCAGCGAGCGAGGTGAGCAGGATGTTGGTGGTGGTGTGGAGGTCGCACTGCGAATGGCGGCACACGAGCTCGCCGTCCTTGGTCACCGCCACATCGCACTCGATGATGCCGGCCCCGGTTGCCGCCGCCGCCACGTATGACTCAGCCGTGTGCTCTGGGAACTGCATGCACGCACCGCGGTGGCCGATGCTAAAGGTGTGCTGCTCGAAAAAGGACGGAGGCTGCTTGAGGCACTGCTCGAGGTCGTGCTTGATCGTGGAAGACGAGCGCATGGTCGCAACGAGGAACTCGGGGCGGGGTCCCTGCGGCATCATCACAAACAGTCTTTGGCGAGCGTCACGCCCTCACATCCGCGATTATGCCGTGAATCAGCGCGGTGCGGCCGAGGCTATCCCGCGCCATGGCGGTGCCGCCGAGGCTATCCCCTCTTCGTGCGGTGCGGCCGAGGCTATCCCGCGACGTGTGGTGGCGACGCCTCCTGGGGAAGCAGGGACAGGTGGGGCGCGCACGAGAGTCGCGAATCCGTTGCGCGTCAGGAAGTCGCCGCCGCTAGCGACCATTTGCCCGAGGGCCAGGGACGTGAGGAGGGCCGCCGGCATGAAGCTGCACAGTCTTGAGCACCGCGGAGTCTGGCGCGACTCCACCGTCGGAGATGGTGACACGGCCAACTCGGCGTATGTCACGCCCCCTCCTCGCATGGTTGAAAGGACGCAGTTCTCAGGTGTGATGCTGCACACCCACCATCAGGGTACGAACCGCGCTCCAAGTGCTCCATCCAGCACCGATAGCTGGAGTGTACAAGTAAAAATGCGGCGAACGCAACTTTAAGTTGCAGCAGCGGCCTGGCTGGGCCTGCTCAAGCACATCATCAACGAGATGGCCATCTCGAACGCCACCTTCTTTGTACACCGTATGGTGTGGCTCAAGAACGAGCGGACCATCCGCACGGTTCGCGCACCCTCTCCCATGCCTAACGCTCCAGTCTCGTAACCGCCCGACCAACCCCCTTTGCCCTCGTGCCGCGTACTGTAGGACTGCATGGAGGAGCCGATCATCGAGGTGCGCCGCATGCGCGCGGCGTACGGCCTGGCGGACGCCACGGTAATTGGGCCAAAGGAGCGTGACGAGCTCGCTCGGCTGCTGCTGAGCGGCAAGCGGGCGTACGACCTGGAGTCCGCCACATACCAAGCTTGGCGCCAGAAGCACGAGGAGCAGTACATGCAGTGGCGGCGCAAGCGGGTCAAGGCCGCGTCAGAGCGCCGCGCAGTGCTCCGCGAGCGCCGCAAGCAGGCGCAGGCGAAGAAGCGCAGCAAGTGACCGACGCGTGACACGCGAGTATGGCGTCTCTGGCGAGGGCACGCGCCCGAGAGAGTGTGTGCGTGTGAGTTGAAAGCTCCGCTCCCGGTCACGGTGTCGTTCTTTGTACCGCGTAAAACTTTGTTTATGTCTGACCAGGAATGTGTCATTAACACACAAACCCGTTACGAGAGCGCCCAAATCCTTCTGCAGTGCTTGGAGTGCTGGGAGTGCTCTCTCAATCTCGCGGCACTCCTGCTAAACCGCGCAGTGGTACAAAGCAGGCCCTACTGCAAATCCGCAACTTTGCGCCGGACACTTCGGCTTCGGTACCTTGCCTCAGCTATCAGCATCGGTGACCGTACGCCGCAGCGTCGCAGCATCGAGCTATAGAGCATCGCACCGAGCTCAGCGGTCTGATCACAGAGTGCTCGCACCGAGAGGGCGTCGTCATTCTCCGGGTGGAAGAAGTCTCTGTAGGCGCCACCGGCGCCGCCGAGCATCACCATCGGTCGGATGCCGCTGCGGCTCGACGCGCGTTCGACGCCCTGGAGCAGCGGCTTTGGCCTTCAGCCACTTTAGCCACTCGATAGTGCCGCCGACTGCTTGCCGACATAAGCCCTCGACTGTGTCTTCCGAGTCAGCCTCTCGCTCGCGGCACGCGTCGCTGCGGCCAGACTGTGCCGTCTCAGGGAGCAGCGACCTTTGAATCGCCTGTGTCTGCTCTCCTCTTCGGCAGGGAGGACAGGCGAGACTCCTTTCGTCCGTCCGAGAAGAGTTTAGCTTCGCAGCAGAAAATGTGTCGCTCCCGCCTTGACACGGAAAAGAGCGGCGGAAAATCAAGGGAAAAATCTAATTCTCTGGTATTGCTAAAAACCTCTCTCTCTCTGATTCGTCGGCGGGATGTGCTTGCAAATGTCATGTAACGCCATTTCATGTAAAGACGTGTTCATGTGGGTGGTCGCTCCACCTCATATACACCGCCGCGGCCGCCACTCATCGCCTCTTTCGCCACTTCCCACTCTCTCTCTCCAAACCCAAGACCCCGGCAGAGTCCGTTCGGAGAGCACCACACACAACGCCGCCGACTAGACTCCACCCAAAGCCGTCGCCCCGCGCCAAAACGGGGTTGCTCCGCCCAGCTTCCTGTCGCCTGAGGAGGACGCTGGTTGGCGGCGCGAGGACGCGCCGGCGAGCGCCGAGACCGCACCCGCCCGGGCAGCGCAGGCTGACGCAGAACTACGTGAAGTCGTCGTCGTCCCCAGCAGCCTTGGCCCGCTTGCCAGAGGAATCATCCGTAGAGGTGGTGGGCCCCGCCGGCTCAGAGGGCACCTCAACGTGCGGGAGCAGCTCCAGGCTCGAGTACTTGGCCGGCTCGAGCTTCTTCTTGGTGAGGATGGCCAGCTGAGAGGGCGCATCAGGGCTGAGTTTGCGGGCACTGCTGGGGACGTGGAGACATGGGAGCGGCGGGCTGGCGAGGTGGGCGGGATTGGCGGGTATGTGAGGTGGCAGCGAGCCGCAGGCGTTGCGCGGCCTGGAGCGTGGCCTCGTGCAGCTTCTTGAGCTCCGAGGCGTCGCCTAGGACCCGGTCCAGCGCCTCGTTCTTCGCCTTGGCCTCCAGCAGCGCCCGCCTTTTTTTCCCGTCGAGGTTGCGCTGCGTCAGCTTCTGCGCGGCGGTGGTCAGCGCAGAGAGGGAGCCGCCCGAGAACTGGTACGCCGTGAGCGCCGCCGATCGGATGGCGCCCGGCTCGGCGAGCGTGTCGAGCCGTCCAGCCAGCGCCGCCACCGAGGCCATGTAAGTGAGCAGCCGAAGCATCTTCTCCTTGGCCGTGCGAGCGACGCCGGTCGACTGGTGCAGAAGCGCGTCGTAGTCGCTGGCCTCGGCGGCAGAGAGATGCGCCCGCGCGAGGCTCTCGTCGCAGCCCACGTAGGACAGCATCTTGACGACGAAGGTGACCTTGCAGCCGGTGCGGATCATGGTGCCATGTCCTAGGAGCGTGACCATGTTCTGCGCCGGCCCAAAGCCAATCACCTCAGAGAAGAGGAGCGCGAGCCCGTTGCTCTCGAGGTGCTCGGCCGCCTCGCGAAACTGCTCGAGGGTGCAGTGCTTGGGCAACTCGCTCGGCGTGACGAAAAAGCTGTCGGTGACCATGATCTTGCGAGCGCGCCCCAGCATGTCGGTGGCGGGGCCAGGCGTCCGGCCGGCGGACCCCTGTCCGCCCGCCTCCGCTGCCGACGTCGGCACGGCCACGACCGACGGCACGTTGGCGACCGGAGGCAGCACGTCCTTGCCCGCGACCACGGCGGCGTAGCTCGACTTGAGAAGCAACTGCCCGGTGATGAAGGCGAGGTACGTGGACGCCCGGTCGACGGTGGCCACAAGCCCAGCGCCGTTGGGGTCCCCGGCGAGATAGTCGCAGCCGAGCTTGAGGTCTTTGCGCTCCTGCATGGCCGCGATCAGCTTTTTGAGGAAGAGCGGGCCGCCGTCGGAGTCGACGATAGGCATGCGGCGGACGCCCTGAAGCATCGAAAGGAGCTCCGCGCCCTTGCGGAGACGGGCCAACGTGGGGCAGCGGCGCAGCATGTGTGTGCCACCCTTGCCTGCGGCGGCCACGTAGCCGGCCTTGCCTGGCCCGTCGGGGCCGCTGCTCTGCCGCATGTACTCGTTGTCGTAGCACTCGAGTGCGGCGACGAGGAGGGCGTGCGCGCCACCGGGAACGTCCGGCATCATGGTCGATGTCTCCGTCGCGAACCGCTTCCTCTGCATCTCCATCGACTCCTGCGGCGGCGGCGCACCGTCGGCGGCGCCCAACGACGAGCGGCGCGAGGAGCCCAACGACGACCGGCCGGAGGAGGTGAGGCTCGGAGGGGGGACGGTGTCCTCGCCCTCCTCCTCCTGCCCCTCCTCCGAGAGCGGCGCCCGGTCCACCCCCTGCACGCCTGTGCCATTGTTGATGTCCGCGTAGTTGAGGACGCTGTAGTCAGCCCCCGCCGCAGAGAGCTGCGACGCGGTCGGCTCCTCGTCCTCCTCGCTGGCCTGCGCCGCCTCCTCGCCCTCCTCGCCCTCCTCGCCCGCCGCCTCGGCCCGCTGCGCAGCCGCCGCCTCGGCCCGCCGCGCAGCCGTGTCGCGCGTCTGCTCCTGATACGCTGAGAGGACCGAGAGCGGCGGGAACTCGTCCGCAACCCACGCCGCCATGAGGAGCTTCATCGCCCGCTCCGTGAGCGCGCCGATCAGCGGCGCCATTTTCTGCTTGCCCTCGTCCGACAGCAGGTCCTTGTAGTCGGCACCGAGAATGGAGGAGAAGTCGAAGGCGTTCTTCTCGTAGAAGGTGATGAGGAAACGGCCGAAGAGGCCGTTCTTGTTCTTGTCCTCCATCTTAGCCATGCGCAAGACCGACTCGTGCTGCGTCATGAGCAGCAGCGACATCATAAAGTGCATGCGCTTGATGTCGGTGACACCGGTGCCCTTGGCGACCTCCTCGCCGGCGTCCCAAAACTTGGTCCAGGCGGAGAGCTCGGCCGGCGAGCTCGACTTTTCGATGTTGGCAACCCACTCCTGGCCCTCAGGGACGGACATAAGGAGGCGCCACAGATCTGGGTGAGCGACGAGCTTGTTCATGACGCCTAAGAGCGCAGGCACGCAGCAACGAGTGGGTGGCGAAGAGGGAGGAAGGGTGGTGCTCAATGAGAAGCGCACAGGAGGCGGTGCCGGCCGTCATCAAGCCCTTGAGGTCGCCGTTTGTCTCGCGCGGGTGATAGTTGATCGCCTCCCGGAGCGCGGCGGGCGCCTCCGTCTGCCCGTGCTCAGGCCGCAGAACCTCGGCTACGACGTTCGGGACAAGGGCTTGCGGGGCGATCGCCTTGAAGATCAGAGACTTGGCCGATCCGGTCCTGTGTCACATGCTTACGAGTGACTGCAATGTGTGTGTGTGAGGAAATGAGAGTGGAGTGTGACGCACCCTGCAACCACAGACCGATAGCACGACGAGAAGGCAGAGAAAGGAGTGCGCTTCTCGCCATTGGCGGAGGTGGAAACAACCATGTTGACGGCGCGCAAGAGCGCCTCGGCCGACGCCTCCACAACGGTCGCAACCGCCGATATGGGCACGCCTTGGACAGCGCTTGCGATGTGCGCGAACTGCATGGCGAGCACGTCGCCGTCATCAGCCAGCTGCTGCCAAGCCGCCTCCGTCTCCTTGGCGACAGCCTCCGTTGAAAGCTGTTCCGTCAAGCTGATCATCAAATCCTGGACGACCTCACGGACCGCGTCGTAGCAGCCCTGCTCCACTGCTTGCGTGAGGCCCGGCTTCTCTGGAACCTCCGCTCCGCTCGGCAGCGGGCTCGGCCCGGATGGCTGCGACTCGCCGTCCCGAAGCTCAGAGACCAGCTCATTCGCCGTCCCCAGTCCCTCGATCACGGGCGCCGTCACCGGTTGATCCTCGTCCATGGGCGGATTCAGCAGGCCTGCAGCCCTCCAGCCCTACACACCCCTCTAGCCCTCTCGGCCTCGTGGCGGGCACTCTCGGAAGATCCGCGCCATTCTTTTTTTGCGACCCCTCCCGGAGGCCCTTCCGACCCCTCTCGAGCCCTCCCGCCACGAAGATCCTCCCTTTGTCCGACCGTCCCTCCGAGCCCTCCCGGCGCCCGAGCCCTCTTGCCTATCACCCGAGCTCGGGGGGGCGGCGAGCCCTCCTGGACCCCACAACCCCTCCCGCCTCGCCCAGCCCTCCTGACCCCTCTCCCCGGTGGACCGCTCCACCCTCCCAGCGCGCTAGCCCTATGGGACCCTGTGGAGCCCTCCCGACGCCGATCCGACGGGGACCCCTCCAGCCCTGTGGGCTGGCGAGCCCTCCGGTCGGAGGGGTGGAAGTGGGAGGGCTCGAGGACGGACCCCTCTCGCTCCGGGAGGGTGGAGGGGTGGAGGGTGGAGGGGTGGAGGGGTGGTTGAGCCCTCTAGCTCTATCGATATAGCCCTACCCCTCCCGCCGTTTTAGGGCTTGCTGACCCGCTATGAAGAATTCTTAAATTTCGCTTCTCAACTATCAAAGAAAGAAAACCTTTTTCATAAATGAAAGAAACGTTCGCGGCGCGGGCGGCGTCCTGTCTCGCTCGAGCCGAGCACTGCCGACTCAGCCGCTGCAGCACTCGGCTCGCACGTCGTTGGCAACATGAGCGGTCCGTCTCCTCGACAAGGGCACGGCTCCTCCTCGAGGCCAGGGCCCTACGGTCGCGGTCGCGGCAAAGGCGGCCGCGGAGGCGGGAGGTGGGGCGGACGCTTTGATCGGGCCAAGAACGACTACGCTCAGCACTTTGTCGACACCGGCTTGAGGCCAGCAAACTTCATTCGCGACTCGGATGTCGAGGAGCGCTTTCAGGAGTACCCGAAGCTCAAGGAGCTGGTCGACCTCAAGGACGCGCTCATCGCCGAGCGGGCGACGCCGCCGGCGTGCCGGCAGGTCGACCTGCGAACCTTCGACCTCACGGAGCTGGGCACGAAGTTTGACGTCGTGCTGATCGACCCGCCGTGGGAGGAGTACCGGCGCCGCAAGGCGGCCGCGGGCGCGCTCATGGAGGGCGACGAAGACGAGGTGTGGACTCCGCAGGAGGTGATGAACCTGCGGATCGAGGCCATCACCGAGACGCCCTCGTTCTGCTTCCTCTGGAGCGGCTCGGGCGTCTCCTTGCAGTGGGGTCGCGCCTGCCTGCGCAAATGGGGCTTCCGCCGGCGCGAGCGCCTCTCTCACCCCGCGAGGCCGTGCCGGGCAGTCACGCACCGCTGAGCACTGCGCCTTGCACCTGTCGGCAGGTGTGAAGACATCCTGTGGGCCAAGCCTGCAGGTGTGACATCTCAGACATCTCCTGGGTCGGCAGGTGTGAAGACATCTCGTGGGTCAAGTCGAACCGCGCGACCGGCCGCAACACGCACTTCCTGCCCGACTCGGTCGTCACGCCGACCACGGCGAGCCTGCCACGCCCCCGCCCGCCCTCTTCCGCCGCCCGCCCTCTTCCGCCGCCCGTCTCCTCGCCCGCCCTCACCCCGCCCCTCTCTCCCTCTCCCTTTTCTCCCTTCCCCTCCTCCCCCTCCCTTCTCTCCCTGCAGGAGCACTGCCTCGTCGGCATCAAGGGCACCGTCCGCCGCAACTACGACGGGCGCACCGACACGCGCACCCACACCCTCCCCCTGCACCCGCACCCTCCCCGCGCCCCGCCGCCCACTCTCCCCCGGGCGCCGGCAGACACACACGCCCTCGCTACATTCAGCTCAGCGAGCTCAATCAGCCCGGAGTCGGCAGGCGCCCACCCATGCAGCTCGGTTGAGTCGACTCGACCTCCCTGTCAGGCACATCATCCACGCTAATGTCGACACGGACGTGATGCTGAGCGAGGCGCCGCATATCTCCCCATATCTCCGCATATCTCCGCATATCTCCCCATATCTCCTCGTATCTCCCCATATCTCCCCATATCTCACGTGATGCTGAGCGAGGCGCCGCCGCCAACCACCTCGGCGGAGCCGCCGCCGCGAGGCTCCCCGGAAGCCTCTCGGAGCTTTCCTCCGTAGGAGCTCCCCTTGCGGGTCCACCGAGAGGGGGGCCGCTCTAACGGGTGACGACGAGCCAGCTCAAGTCTAGGAGCCGCCGTACGGCTCCACCGAGAAGCCGACCGAGCTCTACGCCATCATCGAGCACTTCTCCAATGGCCGGCGGCGGCTCGAGCTCTTCGGCGACGCCGCCCCCTTCTCACACCGCCCCTCTCCCCCCTCCCCCCCCCCATTTCCCCTGCACCGAACCCCCTCGCCTGCGCCTCCCCCTCGCCTTGGCACCTCTCCTCGTCTTGCGCCTCCCCCCTCGCTTGCGCTTCCCCTTGGCTCGCATCTCGCACTGCCCTGCCCTGGGACGGCAGCGGTGCATATCTCCCCATACCTCCCATATCTCGCACTGCCCTGCCCTGGGACGGCAGCGGTGCGCCGAGTCCTGACCTGCGCCCGTAGGCGACGACCAGCTTGGCTGCTTCCTCACTCGACCACTCGAGCTCCTCAGTGAGTGAGTGTGCTGTGAACGGCCGTAGGCGAGGACCACAACTTGCGGCGCGGCTGGCTGACGCTGGGCAAGGGGCTCTCCTCGTCGAGCCTCGAGGTGGAGGAGTGGGCGAGGCAGTCCGACACGCACCGCGAGAGCCGCTATCCTCTCTCGGACCCTCTTCGGAGCCTTGTCTCCGCCCTCCCGAAGGCATTTTGAGGGGTCCCACGAGAGCCGCTGCTTCGAGGACGAGCCTGCGCAGTCGCTGCCGAACCACTTGCTCGGCACGACGCCGCAGATCGAGGCGCTCCGGCCGAAGTCGCCGACGCAGCTGCGCGAGGAGGCGGAGCGGAGGCTGCTCAAGGCGAGGCATCCCAGAGAGTGCGGCAGAGAGTGCGGCAGAGAGTGCGGCAGAGAGACGCGGTAAGTCTGTGCGGCCGAGAGTGCGGCAGAGGGACGCGCGCGGCCGCGGCAGACGATCGAGAGCGCCTCGCGCGCCGGAAGAGAAGGGGAGGGGCCGGGACGCGGTGTCTCGATGCAAGCCTCGCGACTCTCCGCGCCTCGCAGGAGCACCGCGCCAAGGAGGCAGCGCAGCGCGAGGCCGCTCAGGCGGAGGCGGCGGCGGCGGCAGCGACGGGCATCGGGTTTCAGGCTGGCCGCGAACGTTCCCTGAGCTTTCCGCGATCCTGCCGGTAGGCAGAGATGGGCATTGAGCTCGAGCCTGCGCCGGCCCGAGTCGAGGCGCCGCTGCCGCAGCTGCCCGCCGTGTTCCTCGAGCAGCACCCCTTCAACGTGGGCGGCCGCTAGCCGCCGCAGCGCTCAGCTCGTGTGACTATGAGTCAGACCTCTGGGACCTGAGGACGTTGAACCTTCTGCATGGCCGCATGCACGAAACGCATGCTGTGTTGAGGGTGAGAGTATAGAGCGAGACAGAGACAGACTTGTGCCGTGCACCTCGTCTGACTGTTGTCTGTTCTCTGTTGCGATGACTGTCGGTGGGAGCGAGAGCCGAGACAGAGTCCGACGCTTCGAGACGGAGTCCAGACCGTGCGGACTGCGGCCTGGGATATCCGTGTTTGTAGAGAGAATGCAAAACACGCGCGAAGGCCGAAGGGACAGCAGACCGCTCTCGCCAGCGGTGTGGGTCAGGGCGGTGCGGACAAGTGAGAAGTGTGTGCACACAGTGGGCGCTACTCACAGGGTGTGGTCACACAGGGGTCAGTGGAGGCTGGAGGAGGAGGTGGAGCAGGGCACGTTGAGGGATCGTCGTGTTTTCAATCAGATGCAATAAGTACAAGGGGCCAACGAATTCCACTTCGCACTGACCACTGAGCCGCGAGCGTCACGGTGCACACACGCTGCACGATGTCGTTGCACACCGGACACCGTCAACGAAGCGCTGGGCCGCCGCCTCGCTCGTTTGCGCGACTGCAATCCATCGCGAGGCCGACTCCATCGCGAGGCCGGCTCGCCCCACCCGAGCCCTGCCTCAGAGCTGGCCGAGAAACGTTGGCTTCTGCGGCAGGTCGTTCTCCGAGCGCAGAACCTTGTCTATCAGCCCGTACGACACGGCCTGGTCGGGCTCGAGGTACTTTGTGCGCATCGAGTCGGCGGTGATCTTCTCGAGCGGCTGTCCCGTCTTCTCCGCGAGCAGCTCGTTGATCGCGTTGCGCGCCTTGAGCACTTCGGTCGCCTTGATCTTGATGTCAGACGCCTGTCCACGCGCCTGCGAGCGCGGCTGCGAGAGCATGATGGAGGCGTTCGGCAGGCAGGCGCGCTTGCCCTTGACACCGTTGGCGAGCAGCATCGCCGCCGTGCCGAATGCTGTGCCGATGCAGATCGTCTCGATCTCGGGGCCCACGTAGTTCATCGTGTCAGCGATCGCAAACGCCTCGGTCTCAAACGCGACGCCCGCGGAGCCCACCGAATTGATGTACATGTAGACGGGCTTCTCTCGCGTCTCGTAGTTGAGGAAGAGCAGCTGCGCCACGACCAGCTCCGTCACCGACGGAACCAGCGGCGCCCCAACGTAGACGATCCGGTTGTTCAGCAGCAGCGAGGGCAGGTCGGGAGGCGGGCCGACCCGCACGCCGTCAATCTGCTGCACGCCGGCGGCGCCGGCGGCCATCCGCGGCGCGAAGACGCCGCGCGCGCGCACCGCCCCGCTGGCAGCGGGCCGCGCGGGGACGAGCGCGGCGCAAAGCCCAAAGATGCCCAGTGCGACCATTCTTGGGCTTGACAAGAAGAAAAAATCTGGGAGCCGCTACGGTCCGTCGCAGTTTCACTGAGATGAGACCGCCAGTGGATGTGGGAGTCCACCGCGCACCGCGCTGCGAGCCTGTCGTGTCCCTTGTCAGGAGCAGGAGAGCCCCACCTGTCCCCCTGATCGTCCTTCCAAAATCCTGCTCGTGCAGGTGGGGACCTTGTCCTCGTCCCATCCCTCGTTTGGCGTGTCTGTTTTCTTTCTTTCTTTCTTTCTTTCGCAGTTTCGCAAGAGGAAGAGCGCCCCCCGCAACTTTCCTACGGCAAAATCGTTTCATCTCAACCGTGACTTCTGACTCCACCAGCCGAGCAATCGGTACGTCCTCCGGCTCTTGAATCAAAGGCAGGTGCGACAGGCTGCGCAGTGCCTTTGAACAACAGCCGGCAAAAACCCCGCCCGCACAGCGCACATGCGACAAGCCGATAAGGGCGCCGCTGCAAACGGGCCGTGCTCGAGCACGGCCCCGCGAGCTTTCTTCCTTCACAACACGATCCACATCATCACAGTTCTACGAGGGTGGCGGGCGGCTAGTGCGACGCGGCCATCTCGAGCTTGATCTGAGCGATCGCCTTGCCCGGGTTGAGGTGCTTAGGGCAGGTCTTGGAGCAGTTCATGATGGTGTGGCAGCGGTAGACCTTGAAGGCGTCGTCGAGGAACTTGAGGCGCTCCGCCTTCATGGTGTCTCGCGAGTCGGCGAGCCACCGGTAGGACTGCAGCAGCACCGCCGGGCCCAGGTACTTGTCGGTGTTCCACCAGTACGACGGGCAGGAAGTCGTGCAGCAAGCACACAGCACGCACCTGCAAGGGGGGTGGGGGGGGGGGGGGAGGCCGTGCACGGGGATTCGATCCGGGATCGCTCGAGGCGGGCGGCAGGGGCTAGGCGCTTCCCGACGCGCCGACGTCGCGCGTCGGGAGGGGGAGCAGGGGGGTGGCCCAGGGGGCATATGTGTAATGGCGCACTCGTACAGGCCGTCGAGCTTGGAGCGGTCCTCCTTGGACTGGTAGTGCTCGACATCTGTGATGTCGTCGTTGATCAGGTAGGGCTGCACGGACTTGTGCTGCTCGTAAAAGTGCGTCAGGTCCGGCACTGCGCGCGCAGGGGAGGCGCGGGAACACCTCTGAGCACGCGGGCGCGCCCAAAGGGTGGGAGGGCGGTGCAGGGGGCCAGGGGGGGGGGGGGGGGGGGGG
>NW_005201192.1:26895-166453 GCF_000372725.1 Emiliania huxleyi CCMP1516 | reverse complement strand
GCCTGTAGGTAGGGTTCGTCCTGATTTGTTAAGGATTCATGCGTATTAGGATCATAGGTATGCGAAATCTTCCTCGAAACTGGGGGGGAGGGGGGGCAGCGCCCCGGCGGGCGCACCCAGGTCCTTAAGGACGTACATGTGCGGCAGCGGGTAGATGGCCGTGGAGGGGTTGGTGTCAATCTTGCAGAGGCAGGCGAGCGTGTTGCTGCCGTTGATGTTCATCGCGCACGAGCCGCAGATGCCCTCGCGGCAGGAGCGACGGAACGTCAGCGTCGGGTCCAGCTCATTCTTGATCTTGATGAGCGCGTCGAGCACCATCGGGCCGCACTCGTTCATATTGATCGAGTACTCCTGCATGTGCGGCTTTGAGTTTGGTTCGTCGGGGTTCCAGCGGTAGATGGAGAAGCTCTTCATCTTTGGCGCGGTGGCGAGCGCCCTCCTCGAGCCAGACAGCGTCGCAGCAGCGGTCTGCGGCCGCCGCAGCAGCGATCTGCCTGCAGCGTTCATCATCTCACCGATGGGCCTGCACCGTCTCGCGGACGGCAGAGTGATGGCGATCGGTGTGGGTCGCCGAAGGAAGTTTCTTTATTTTTATTTCTTTTGTAATGTCATAGGCGCGACAGCCTCCCGAGTCGTACCGCTCCGAGGTGGGTGATGAGGCCACCGTCGTTGCAGCCGCTCTTTTTTCTTTTGGCAAAGATCAGAATTGTAAAAAGAAAGAAAACAGACAGCGAAGGGAGGGATGGGAGGACGGCACGCCGCCACCACACAGGGATTTTAAGGATAGAATTATAACAAACCTCTGTCACTGTTGTTTTCTTAAGTTTGTAGATGTCCGCCTACTCCGTCCGCTCGCGACGTGTGGGGAGGAGCTGCGCCCGCTGAAGAGTCAGCTTGCGCGATTTGCGTCCATTCGAGAGCAGGTGCCTAGCGCCTAGGCCCTAGCGGGGAAATGCCGACAGCGTCGGTGGTCACGCACGACCATGCCGAGCTGGGAGATGACCGAGCAGCTGTGATGCTGGTCAGTGATCGGCCTACCGCGCGCCGGGCCTCGCGGCAGCCCGTGGCGGTTCGTGCGCGCTGCGCTGCCGCATTCGCTCGCCAGCGAACTGACCAGCAGCACCGACCGCACCACGCTCGGGAGCTACGTGAAAAACATCAGTGCCATACTCGATCAGCGCAAAAAGGCCTCGCTCGAGCGGCAGCCCGTGCCACCTCGTAGCCACTTTGAGCGCAGCTTGCAGAGCGATGATTGCAATCCCGCCGATCGCGTGGCTCTTGCTCAGGTTGCCAAGTTGATCGTGAGCAGCACTGAGCCGATCCGTTTGCATTGTAGATCCCTGGGCGAGGGTGGTGGCGTCCCCGTCGGGAGGGGCTGTCTGGTTATGTGTGTAATAGAAGGTGTGCGGAGAGTGCGGGACCAACCAACCAACATCTGGAGGCCTGAAGTGCGCAGAGTGGGGGACCACCCAACCAACCCAGGGCCCGGAGTGCGAGAATAGGGTTTGCAGCTTGGTAAAACGTGCCGGCAGACAGAGTTTTCTTCATTCGAGCTCTGCCCGCATCACACCATGATCGTCCTCGCTGTTGCCGCCGCCTCATCCGCGGCCTTCACGCCGGCGCTGCCGCTCTCTCGCGCACCACCCGTGCTCCTCCGCTCCCCGCCTCCCTTGCTCGCTACATCGCCAGCCGCATCCGACGGCCGGCCGACGCCACTGCAGCGGCTCAAGACGGCCACTTCCTCCGTCGCCGGCTTCCTCGATCGCCGCTACTTTCTGGTGGGCGTGGTCACGGCCGTGGCGCTGGCGGCCGCTTACCCACCGCTCGGTCGCCGCGGCGGCCCGCTGCGCCCTGAGCGGACCGTGGCGTGGGTGCGCACTGCCGCACCTCCCCATCACCTTCCGGCGCCACACTCGCGACGGCACAGATGCTGACCGTCGCGGCTCCCTCTCTCTCGCACGGCAGGGCGCGACGTGCGGCATCTTTCTGCTCTCGGGGCTCAACCTGCCGACGAGCGAGCTCGCACGCGCGGCCGTCTCGGTGCGGCTGCACGCGCTCATCCAGGGCTTCAACCTGCTGCTCATCCCGCTCACCACCGTGCTCTCGTGCAACGCGCTGCTCGCGGCCGGACTGCTCCAGCCGGCGCTGCGCGACGGCATGGTCGTGATGGGCCTGCTGCCCACCACCATCAACATGTGCGTCGCCCTCTCGCGCTCGTCCGGCGGCGACGAGGCCGTCGCCATCTTCAACGCGGTGCTGCCGGCAGCGGTGCTCGGCGTGGCGCTCCGGCTGGTGAGGTTGAGCCAGCACCGATGAGTCAACAGGTGCTCGGCAACCTGCTCGGCGTGCTGCTCACGCCGTACCTCCTCCTCAAGCTCGTGGGCTCCGCCGGCGCGCTCTCTGCGGCCGACACGCTGCAGAAGCTCGCGACGCGCGTGCTGCTGCCGCTGCTCGTCGGGCAGCTGCTCCGCCCTCCGCTGCAGGGGGCGGGCGTGCTCGCGGGGAGGAGGAAGCTGCTCTCCCGCAGCTCCGAGTCGCTCCTCCTGCTCATCGTCTACTCGACCTTTTGCGACACCTTCTTGCGCGGCTTTGGCGTGCCGCCCGCCACGCTCGCCGGCCTGCTCGCCTTTGTCGCCGGGCTGCACGCCTCGCACCTCTGGCTCGCGTGGCAGCTCGGCGGCCTCGCGGGCCTGCGCGCCAAGCAGCGGATCACGCTCACGCTCACGGCGACGCAGAAGACGCTCGCCCTCGGCATGCCGCTCCTCGGCGTCGTCTTCGCCGGCCGCCCCGACCTCGGCCTGCTGTGCACGCCGCTGCTGCTGCAGCACCCGCTGCAGCTCCTCGTCGGATCGCTCCTCTCGCCGCGCCTCAAGCGGATCGCCGCCGAGGAGGCCCCTTGAGGGAGCCGCGCGAGCTCAAGAGAGACGCCGCGACGGGGAGCCCGCCCGTGCGGGGCTGCGGGCTCGGTGCGTCGGTATAAGGGTATATTATCGCGGCAACTCTCTGCCTGTATGCTCTATGTCTTTCTCTTTCATGCATGAAAAATAAAACTGTTCAGTTTTCAAAGGCAAAAACGCCAGCCTACGCCCCCTCCCCTCACACTGACACTTCTCCCTTTTTCCACGCTTGAGAAGCGGCTTTTGTTCATGCGCAGCACACATGGGTGCAATCACATCTCCACATGTTCATGACGGATCATGATCCTCGCCGTCTCGTCACGGCTCTCACGCCGCCTGAAAGGTGTTTCTTCTTTTCGAGAGAGCACGCCAACACGGTGTCGGTGATGCGTGGATGGCGATCGAGAGGATGAGTGCGGGTGGGCAAGCCCTAAAACGGCGGGAGGGGTAGGGGTGCCGCTGTAGGGGTGTGGAGGGGTCGGGAGGGCGGGAGTGTGGACCGTGACCTAAAGCCCTCCACCGATAGAGGTGTCAGGCGGCAGGGCCCAGGAGGGGTGGGGGCTTGGAGGGCTGGCCAAAAGCGAGGCGTAGGAGGGGTCCAGTGGGCTAGAGAGGGCTGGAGGGGTCGGAGGGGGCTAGAGGGGCCGGAGGGGCTGTGCGGATGGAGGGGTCTGGAGGGGTCTGGAGGGCTCGGGGGGCTTGGAGGGCTCGGAGGGTGTCGTCCGGCAAGAGGGTCCCTAGCGCGAGGGGTGGGGCTCGGGAGGGGTGGAGAGCTCGGAGGGCTCGGAGGGCTCGGAGGGCAGAGAGGCACGAGGGTGGCGCTGGAGGGCTCGGGAGGGCTCGGGAGGGCTCATGAGGGATGGAGTGCCCGGAGGGCTCGGAGGGGCGAGCCACCGAGCCGGGCTCGGGGGGCTCGGAGGGCTCGGAGGGGTCGGAGGGGTCGGAGGGGTCGGAGGGCTCGGGGGGCCTGGAGGGCTCGCGGAGGGGTGTGGAGGGGGTCGGAGGGGTCGGAGGGGTCGGAGGGGTCGGAGGGGTCGGAGGGGTCGGAGGGGTCGGAGGGGTGTGGAGGGGTGTGGAGGGCTCGGAGGGCTCGGTTAAAGATACCTGCAGGCATACGGAAGTGGTGCAATACACATCATGAGGCGTTTCCGTGGTGTCTGTGCGCGGACGGCCCGGGGTGCGGGCAGCCTGCGGCGCGATTTTAACCTGCCCCGACGGAGTCTCTCGATACGGCGCGCGGCGGCGCCGCACCCAGCAAGCTGGGGCCGCTCCTTACGGACTCGTCGCTGCGCTCCTCAAGGCAAACACGAAGCGCGTTTGGTATTCGAAATACCTGGGGTTTCCGCTAAAACGGAAGCGCCACAGCCTCCAGACACACACTCATATGGAGCTCCTCGCTCGCCCGCCTGGCGGCGGCAGCGGCCATGGCGACGCTGACGGCGGCGGCACTCGTGGCGGTGACACTCGTGGCCGCGGCGGCGCCTGGGCAGCAGAGAGAGCTGTCGCTGCAGTGCTGGCGGCAGCTGGCGGCGGCGGCTGGGGGCGGCGGCTGGCGGCGACATTGCTGGCGGCAGCCATGCGGGGGCGGCGCTGCTGTGGCGGCGAGGCGGCGGCGTTGCAGCGCCCTGCCGCAGCAGGCCCGCCCGGACTGGCAGTCTGCCGGCGCGGCCGGCGCATTCGAATGCGCCCGCCGCGCCGGCAGACTGTTGGATGGCCACAGTCGCGAACGTGGGTGAAGTCGTGCGGCGCAGAGACCAGCTCATTCGCCGTCGCCGGTCCCTCGATCACGGGCGCCGTCGCCGGTTGACCCGCGTCCATGGGCGGCAGCAGGCCTGCAGCCCTCCAGCCCTCTAAACCCCTCCGACCCCTCTAGCCCTCTCGTGGCGGGCACTCTCGGAAGCTCCGCGCCATTCTTTTTTTGCGACCCCTCCCGGAGGCCCTTCCGACCCCTCTCGAGCCCTCCCGCCACGAAGATCCTCCCTTTGTCCGACCGTCCCTCCGAGCCCACCCGGCGCCCGAGCCCTCTTGCCTATCACCCGAGCTCGGGGGGGCGGCGAGCCCTCCTGGACCCCACCACCCCTCCCGCCTCGCCCAGCCCTCCTGACCCCTCTCCCCGGTGGACCGCTCCACCCTCCCAGCGCGCTAGCCCTATGGGACCCTGTGGAGCCCTCCCGACGCCGATCCGACGGGGACCCCTCCAGCCCTGTGGGCTGGCGAGCCCTCCGGTCGGAGGGGTGGAAGTGGGAGGGCTCGAGGACGGACCCCTCTCGCTCCGGGAGGGTGGAGGGGTGGAGGGTGGAGGGGTGGAGGGGTGGTTGAGCCCTCTAGCTCTATCGATATAGCCCTACCCCTCCCGCCGTTTTAGGGCTTGCCCACCCGCTATGGAGAGGATGTGCTTCGCACCGCACACACGGGTCTCACTCTCAGGCGGCCCAGTGTGAGCAGTGTGCAGAGTGCAGTGGAGGGGTATATAGTGCGTCTGACCACTCCGGATCCTGCTGAACAAGCTCCTCTTGTACCTCGATCGGCCACACCGCCACCACCGCCGACGTCTCCCAGGGAGACCGGGAGACGATGGAGAGGGGGTGGGACGACACTGGTCACTGCTTCAGCGGCGTGCACGCGTGCAACTCGATCCTGTACCGTGTTTGTTATGACCCCCCCCCCCCCCCCTTCTCCACGACACGTCCAAGACACGTCCAAGAGTGACCCGCCCCCGCGGCAGGCCGGCGCCTCCAAGCTCATCCAGTACGCGCACTGGGCGCGCGTCGGCTACACAAACACGGCGTGCCTCGCCCGCCCGCGGCAGGGAGGGCGAGAGGGCGGGGCGGCGAGGGGCGGCGAGAGGAGGGGAGGGGCGGCAAGAGGAGGGGAGGGGCCGGCGAGAGGGCCGCACCGCCTCGAGCCAGCCCGAGCCACAGCTCGAGCCCGGCTCGCCCCTTGCCCGCAGGCGCCAAAGGAGGAGGAGAAGCCCCCCGTGTTTGTGCTCCGCCTCGCCGACAACGCCATCGGCTCGCCCGGCGCGCTGGTCGACGAGATGGTCGGCAAGAAGATCAAGGCGAGAGAGAGCCCGAGAGGCGGGCGAGAGGGACACAGCAGGGGTCGGCGAGGTCGCCGGCAACAAGAGCAGCGCAAGACCGCGACGCCGCCCCTCGCCGCCACCAGCCTCACCCCCCCAAAACGCCCTCCCCCCGACTTCCCCTCAACTTCCCCCAACTCCCCCCCCAAGGTGAGCGCCGCGGCCGAGCCGGAGCCAGACACCACCGTCCTGCTGCCCGACTTCGACGACCAGCGCGACCCGCTGCCCGAGCCGCCGCCGAGGATGCGCGGCGGCGGCAGCACCTACCGCCGCCCGCCCGACCGCGGCGGCGACCGCGGCGGCGGCGGCGGCGGCGGCACGTTTGGCGCGGGTGAGTGCTGGGACTTCAAGCAGGGCCGCTGCTTTCGCGCGTCGTGCAAGTTCTCGCACTCCTCGAGCGGGGGGGGCGGCGGCGGCGGTCGGCGGGAGAGGGAGCGGGACGAGGACCGGCGGCGCGACCGCGACTACGACCGCCGGGGCGACCGCGACCGCGAGTCTGACCGGTGCGGCCCTAGCCTCTCCGACGGGGCCCCGGGAGGGCGGACACACTCCTCCTCGCCGAGCCGTCACGCCACCGCGCCACTTAGGCGTGACCGCGACTACGACCGCCGCGACCGCGACCGCGACCGGCGCCGCGAGTCGCCGCCGCGTCGCGGCAGGAGCGAGTCGGAGGGCAAGGGCCGCTCTCGCTACCGCGACGACCGATCGGACCGGTCCGAGGAGGACTGACGGTCCGAGGAGGAGTGAGGGGCGGCGGGGCGTCCTCCCTCGCCCTCCTCCCTCGCCCCTCGCTGGCCGGCCCTCGCTGGCCGCGCAGCCCCGCGTCGCGCGCAGCTCGTCGCGGGCAGGCCTCCCGCTTCGGCCCGTCCTTCCGTTCGCAGGGAGGGGTGGGAGGAGGCGGCCCTGAGGCGGCCAGCGCGAGGCTGATTGGGGAGGGCGCTGGGAGGCTGCCGCGGGCGCGCAGGCGCCGAGGCGCGGGGAGGGGGCCACCGGATCGGGACCAGTACTGCCCTCCCGGCGCACCTTTCCTCGTTGCCGAACTCACTTCTAGAGACACAGCAGTTGGAGCGGGACGTGGGACGACCCCCGCGGCACACCGGCCGCCGTGCGACTGTCGCGTAAGAGATTGTCCTTGAGTGAGGCATGTTTTTCTTTTATCTTTATATGCCATTGCATGCGCGGCACACATGTGACATGATATCTCATGATCTCATGCGATGAAAAAGTTGAGAAACTTGAAAATGTTGGGAATCCTTGCGAACGCGGTTCATGACCCCATGTCCCATATATGTCCATGTCCATGTCCATGTTCATGTCATGTTCATGTTCATGTTCATGTTCATGTTCATGTTCATGTTCATGTTCATGTTCATGTTCATGTTCATGTCATGTCATGTCATGTCATGTGCATGTCCGTACGGGGTGTGGAGGGTGAGTTGACCAGGGGGTTGTGCGCCGGGCCTTCCTGCTCGGCTCCAGCCGGTAGACAAGTCTTGTCATCAACAGAGTAGATGGATCTGACCTCGGGGCCGATGTGACCAAGCGCTGGTAGCGTGGTTTGACCTCACGCCCATGGTCTCACAGTGTGCCGGCAGTCGCCGAGCAGTGTCGCTCACACAAGCCGCAGCACAAGTGACTGAGGGCCAGTGAGGGCGAGCCCATCGCTGTCACAGCTGTGGCAGCCGCACAGTAGGCTGTGTCAACTGTGCAGAGTGTGTGAGCAGCAGAGGAGCTGCTCTCCAGGCTTCTGTCGCAAAGAGCTGCATGCCACCGAAAGCGCTGTCGAGGTTCGCCGAGCGCGGCGAAATCGGGGGACACCGTCACCGACGAGCGCGTTGGAGTATTCACTCCGGACAAAGACCCAAGACCGCTGCACAGCGGATGGTATGGGCCGTGCAGCGGTCATAGCGGCGAGGCGGGACCGTCTGTGGCGAGGTGCGTCCCCCGATTTCCGTGAATCAACCCAGCATCCACACCCTTTATCCTGTGTGAATGGAGAATGCAAGGACCAAGGTGTGTGTCGCATGTGCATGTGTAGTCGTGTGCATGACCATGAGGGGGACATAACATATACATATATCCCAGCATGTTGTCCCGACAAGCGACAACGGACAAGTTTGTCGCCGCTATTTCGTCGAAGTAACCAGATCTAATACTAATTCGACTGAGCACTGACCAGAGACCACTCTCGCACTCGGGGCGGGCACCGACGGCTGGGGCGCTTCGGCTTGGCTATTGCCGGAACCGACGGATGCTCGACACGCCGTGCACACGTACTCTGCTGACTCTCTTACCCTGCACATGCGTACCCAACCGGCACCGGCCACCGAGCATGTTATTGCACCACCAGCTTCCAGTTGTCGAGCAACGCGTCATTGTCGCGCAGGATGGACTCGGCGAGTGCGTCGACGTCGGCACCGCAGAGGATCTTTCGAAAGAGGCGGTCGAGGCCGGTGGGCGCGGGCGGGCTCGCACTGCTCGCCACCGCCCCTGTGGTGACCCCCTTGCCCCCTGGCCGCCACGCCTCGAGCGCAGCCTCCGCCTCCGCCACGGCGGCGCTGACGATTCGGGCCCCGCGGGCTGCAATGAGCCCCGGCGAGGAGGAGCCACCCTCGCCAAGGCAGAGGAGGGGTGGCGACGGGCGGGCAGGCGCTGCGTGGCGCGGCCCTCGCCGACTGGTGGCAAATCGGAGCGGCGATGTTAGCGGAGAGCTTGAGGACGACGGAGTGGGCGGTGTGCTCGGGGGCGGCCTGCCCTCGCGGCTCCACGCGGCCTGCACCGCGGCTCGGCACGCCTCGTCCACGGTCTTCAGGTCGGCCTGCAGGTCGTGGATCCTCGCATGCAGCGAGACAAAATCGAACACCTCATCGGCCGAGGGTGCCGCGGCAACTGCGTCGAGCAACTTGCCCTGCTGCTCGGAGAGCTGCTGCTTTAGGTGACGCCGGAGCCGGCTGAGCTTGCGCGGGTCGGGCGAGGCGGCCCCGGGCGAGGAGGCGGCGCGCGGCGGCGGCGATCGGGGGGGTGTCTGCATTGCGCGCGGCGGCAACGGCGGCAGCAACACCCGTCAAATTGGCTGGCCGTTTGCTAGGCGAAAAGAATCTTACAAAAAGAGATTGTGCGAGATCGCGCGGCGCGGCCCCGAGATGGCGCGAGATCGCCCGAGATCGCGCGGCGCGGCCCGGGGCGGGGTGGATGGGTTGGGAGCGAGGGGGCGGAAGTGACCAGTGCGGTAGAGGGTCAGCTCGAGGCGCGTGAGCCGGACCTGTGAGCCGGACCACCCCCTCTTGTTATCTGCGTTGTTGAGCCAGGACTCAACATACTCGGGCTGTTGCCATCCCAAACTGTCACTCCCCTTTCTCCCGGCCGGGGTGGGGCGCGCGCGGGGGCGGCGGGTGTGCGGCGAGTGTGCGGGATGTCTGTGGGCCCGAGAGCGATATGCCATGTCCGCCTTGCGTTGTTTCATAACACCGAAGGCTAAGCTCAAAGAAAAAAGTTTGCGCTGCAGACGCTCATCATCGCAAACCCTGTCAGCAGTCCTCCTCCAGAATGTACTTAAGAGCTCGATAACTGAGAGAAAAGAGAGCTCTCACGCCGCGCGTAGGGCCCCTAGGGGGGTAGAGAACACAACCCCCTCTCCCTTGTCTGCCAGTAAACTAAAACTGGGTCATGGTTTTTTCTTTTTCTTCGAAAAAAAACACAGTGGTGTGCACATGTCGGCTGTCGCGCAAGTAACGCGGGTACGGCGGGTTTGCCGCCCGCTCGCGCGAGCGCTGTCCTCCCAGTCGGCGCCGGCCGCGCCGGCGCGCCGCAGCGTCAACCCGATGGTGGTCGGCGAGCAGACGGTCCCTCGTGCAGCCGGCCCGCCGGAGGACCTGCCGCGGCTCGAGGCGGCGCTCCGCGAGCTCCGCGCGAGGCATCCTGGCGCCATCATCGACCGGTACCGCGAGAGCCTGCCTTCGGTGGCGGAGAGCGCACTCGTGGCGCCGGGGGCCGCGGTGGTGGGCGACGTCCGCCTCGCCGAGGGCTCCTCAGTCTGGTACGGCTGCGTGCTGCGGGGCGATCTCAACTACATCAGCGTGGGCGCAAACTCGAACGTGCAGGACGGGACGGTGGTGCACCTGGGCGACGAGGACCCGACCGTCATCGGCGAGCACGTCGTCGTCGGCCACCGCGCCGTGCTCCACGGCTGCACCATCGAGGACCACTGCCTGATTGGCATGCAGGCGACCGTGCTCGACGGCGCAGTCATCGGCCGCGGCTCCATCGTCGGCGCTGGCGCGATCGTGAGCGCGGGCACGGTGGTCCCGCCCAACTCGCTCGTGCTGGGCGTGCCCGGCAAGGTGAAGAAGAGCCTGCCGCCCGAAAAGGAGGAGCACCACCGCCTCCTCGCTCAAAAGTACGCGCGGCTCGCTCACAACCACAAGAATGGCTGAGTCGGCGAGACAGAAGCGAGGGCGCTCCTAATGGCAAGGTGCCCCTGCTTGTGTTAGGTGTGTTGTTGGCAGCTTGTGAGTGCAGCTGTTCTCATGTGTGTGTTTTCTGTTCGCGTGGTCGCGTGGGTGAGTGCTCTCGCGCGGTGTCTCGATCGGTACGATCGACTCGCTTCTCTCTTCGACTTCGATCTTCGTGGTTGAAAGGACATTGAAGCCAAAAAAAGTGAAAACTCCAGTTGAAGCTAGATCGACATGTAAGCACTAAGCTAGCACGTGCGCGAGCGAGTCTCCCAGTTTCGCGCTGCGGAGAGAGCAGAGAGGGCGCACAACCAGCGCCATTGGATACACCCTCAGGAGTCACCGTCACGACACACGCACACACAGGTAAACTCTGTGGCACATTGTAGGCCAGTAATCACGAGCGGGCGGAGTGGGCCGTGGCGCGGGTGCGGGGTGGGCTACGGCCTACGCACGGTGTCGCGCACGAGAGAGTGACGCCGCGCCGCAGCGGGATGCGGGATCGCGAGCGCGTGGCGCAAAAACCGACCGACGACGGACGGAGTCGACTCTCGCAACACCCACCGCGCAGACAGCGCGGCCTCTGGCCTCTGCCGCCAGTCGAGACGCCCCGAGCGCCGCCTCGCGCCCCCGCCTCACTTTTCCTTCTTGACCGAATCGCCCATGACGAGCTCGAAGTCGGCGAGGCGGTTCTCGAGCGATTCCTTCTGCGCCACCACCTGTCCACGCCGCGCCCGCCGTGAGAGGGACCCGCCTGCGCGGCCTCGGGGCGGCGCCTGCTCCGCCGCACGCCTTGCCGTACTCTTTGCTCAGGTTCTCCGCCTGCCGCTGCAGCGCCTCGGCAGAGGCGGCCGCCTGCTGCGCCTCGCCGCGCAGCGACCCGATCGTCGAGCGCAGCCGCGCGTTCTCCTCCTTGAGCTCGCCCACGCTCTCGCCTACAGACACGCATCTTTCCGGGCGCCTCACAATGACGCGCCCACCCTCCTGGCCCGCATGCCCGCGCCCCTCTCGCCGTCCCCCTCGCCGGCGGCGGCGGCCGCCGCCTTTGGAGACGTCAGCGCCTCCGCCGCGGCCGCCTTGGCGCGCGCCTCGATCTCGTCCGCGTCGAGCCGGCCGGAGAGCACGCCCTTCGCAGTGGCGGGAGGCGACGAGCCGGAAGCCGCCGCGCCCTTTTTGAGCTTTTCGATCTCGTCGAGCTGGCTCGTGTACGCCGCCGCCGCCTGCTCCGCCTGCCGCTTGAGCGCCGTCGAGCTCGCCTTGAGCGTGTGCACCTCCTTGACGAGCAGGTAGATGCGCCGCAGCACCAGCAGCAGTAGCGCCGTGAAGCCGGCCAGGTAAAAGTCCCGCTGACTGCGGAACATCATCACCTCGTGCATCAGCTTCTGGCCGATGTCGCCCGCCTTCTTGTCCGTGTACTCGCCGTTCAGCCGCAGCATCTCTCGCGTCGAGTGCAGCCAGTTGGCCACGACGAGCGCGAAGAACCAAACGAGCGGCTTGGCGGCGGTCTCGAGCGTCTTGGAGGACGAGATGGCACGCAGGATCGGCCCGAGGAATCCGGCGGGCCACGGGGTGACGAGGAGCAAAAGGAAGATTATCTCCGACACCAGGGCCACAAAGATGGTTTGCATGAGGATGTTCATGGCCTTGGACGTGGCCGCCAAATGGTCCGCTTACGGCCGAAAGAAACCGCCGCACACCCACCCCTGTGTCACATGCACACACACACATACACAGACACACAGCCCCTTCCCCTTCCCTCTCAAGACCGCAAGGGCGAGGACACGAGTAGGCCGCACCACTAGCGATCCCACAGAGTGGGAGACTCCTATCACCGCCTCTGCCACCCACGACGTGAGCCTTGGCCGCCTCTGTCAGTGTGCCCGTGATAGTGAGAGACTGCTAGTGAGAAGCCGGAGGAAGGTCGCTAGTCGAGAGAGTTCGCCAGTGGAATAGGGAGTCCACCGTGCTGCGAACCTGTCGCTGTCCCTTTTGTCAGTAGCAGGAGAACTAGGAGAGCGCAACCAGTAGGAGGCCCGCGCCTGCCCCCGTGCCGCCGGGTGCAACTTTGTCCTATACGAGAGGGGAATCCCTGGGACCCTGTCGTGTGGGTGAACCCTGCCCAGCCCCCCTCCGTGTCGCGATGCGCTCCCCGCTCCCGTTCCCCTGTGTCCCTGATCGTCCTTACAAGATCCTGCTCGCGCAGGTGGGGACCCTGTCCTTCTCCCACCCCTTGTTTGGTGTGTCCGGATTATTTATTTATTACCCCGGTGTCAGTGTGCCCGTGGTAGTGAGAGACTGCCGGTGAGAAGCCGGAGGAAGGTCGCTAGACTGAGATGAGACCGCCAGTGGAGTTGGGAGCCCACCGTGCACCGCGCTGCGAGCCTGTCGTGTCCCTTGTCAGGAGCAGGAGAGCCCACCTGTCCCCCTGATCGTCCTTCCAAAATCCTGCTCGTGCAGGTGGGGAACCCTGTCCTCCTCCCCTATCCCTCGTTTGGGTTGTCTGTTTTCTTTCTTTCTTTTCCGCCTCGTAGCTGCGACGAAGGCGGGAGAAGAAGCGAGAGCAAGGGAGCGGCAGGCGGCGCCGTTGCAGGACGAAGCAGAGGAGAGCGACGCGACAGAGGAAGAAGCGACAAGAGAGAGACCCTCACGAACCTTGGGGAACCCAGAACCGCCCCATCGGAGGCTGGATTATTACACACGGAGGGGACCGAGGGAGGGGAGGTGCCGCGAGACGACAGCGGGCCGTCCGGCGAACCGGAAGGCCAAGACCGGAGGGCCCCGGGTGAGACCTGGAGTCAACTGTCGGAGGGGGTGAGAGTCGAGCTGACTCGGCCTCTGCGAGTGGAGTCGGGGCATACGAGCTCACCGGGGGTAGACCCGTCGCGGCGACAGCCAGACCACCGTGAACTACGACAAGGAGGGCCACGTCGGGGCGAGCCGAGGACGATAGAGAGAGCAGACCGCGGATGCGGGCGCGATTCGTCGACCGAGGAGAACCGGCCCGACCCCCCGGGGAGGGGGGGCGACACGATCCAACGCCACCGCCCTCGCCCGGGGAGTCGGGCACGGGCTCGCCGGAGGCGGAGTCAACAGGATCAGGCAGAGAAGACGAGACGGCGACGGGGCCGCGGCCGAAAAAGGCTAGGAGAGGGGAAGCCGGGCCCCGCATCCGTTGCCCAACCAGCGGAAAGCGAGGGGGGGGGAGGACCGGGAGTGGAGAGCCCCCCCGGATCGAGGGAGGTGAGGTCGAACGGAGAAGCCCTGATGGGTGACGTCGACGAGAGTGAGGATGTACGTCGTGTGCGTGTCTGGTGTTTATTAGCTCCGAGTAGAGGGGCGCTCCGCAGCTAGGGGAAACCCGGAGCGCGGACTAACCTTCGGAGAACCGTGTTTACTTTACGGCCCTTTCCCTGCGAACGCGCACCCCCCCAGGGCTAAGGGCTCTCTAGCCCGTAACCCGATCCCGATCTTATCTGGCTCGCTGGGTGCGCTTCTTAGCTCCCCGGCCCTGGATGTGAGGCTGCCGACTGCACTCCAAGTGCTCCGAGAGAACGACGAGAGTGGGACGACCGCGAGCCGGAGGTGGCATGAAGGTTGCAGCGAGAATCGGCGAGAGACTGCGAAGAGAGATAGGAAGAGGCGGACGCCCGAGGGTGGGCGACGGCTAGCGCATCACACCCCTCTCCTTAAAATCCCTGTGTGGTGTGTGGTGGCGGCGTGCCGTCGTCCTCCCATCCCCCCCTTTGGGTGTTGTCTGTTTTCTTTCTTTCTTTTGTTTCCCACCTTGGCGTTCCGTTTTATCTATTCATCTCCCACCCTCCGCGGCGATTTTTTTCTTTTCACAAGCCCGATATGCCGCGCGCTGCCCCCGTAGCCCGCTCCGCTCCAAGCAGGTCGAGCATCAATCAGGCGGAGCCCGTCGCCACCGCCAGCCAGCAGCGAATCGCCCCTGCCCCCTGAGCCCTCGCCTGGCTGTCAGGCTGTCAGGTGCTGTCAGGTGATCTGTCAGGCTGTCAGGCACTGTCAGGCACTGTCAGGTGCCTCTGTCAGACCAGCTGTCAGGTGCTGTCAGTGCTGTCGGGTGCTGTCGGGTGCTTGTCTGACATCAGAGGGGCTCCGTAGCTGTCGGGTGCTGTCGGAGCTGTCGGGTGTTGCTGTCAGACGCTGTCGGAGCTGTCAGAGCTGTCGGGCTGCTGCTGCTGTCAGAGACGCCGGTGCTGTCAGGTGCTGTCGGTTGGTGCTGTCGGGGTGCTGTCAGGCTCTGACACACCATCCACACTTATGACATTATCAAGAGGAGACCAGCAGGACTCTACTACACATACTCTAGTCTCTACTCTGCCAGAAGGGGTCCGCCTGGGGAGCGCAGATGGCGGCGCAGGCGGCGGCGGCAGCAGCGCGGCACAGACGGCGGCGGCCACCCCCACCCAGACGCCGTAGGCATATGGCTGTAGGGCCCCAGAAGGCTAGCTGGTAGCTTCATCTGTAGTTGTAGCACAGCCGCGGGTCCGCAGAGGTGGGGCGGGAGGGTTGAGAGAGAGACCCATGAGGCATGACCATCCCATGACACTGCATGGACCACACTCGCATGTGCATGTCTTTGCATGTAATAGTTTTGTTATACCCTCATGGGGCACAAGAAAGAGGCTGCACGGCTGTGTACGGTCTGTGCTGCTGTCGGGCTGGTCGGGCTGTCGGGCTGTCAGCGCTGCTGTCAGGCCACTGTGTGCTGTCGGGCTGTCAGGCTGTCACGTTAGGGCCTGACAGCGACGGAGCCCCTCTGATGTCAGACTGTTCCCCGCCGTCCTCCCATCCCTCCCATCCCTCTTTTGGGTTGGAGCACTTGGAGGTTGTTGTCTGTTCTTTCTTTCCTTCTTTCCTCCGACACCCCCCCTTTCTTTCTTTACCGCCGCAAGCGGCGTGGCGTGGAGCGGTTGATTGAGAGAGTGGGCATTCCTCCGGGGGCCCCTCTGCGCAGTGATAGACCTGTTCAAAGAAAAAGAAAGAAAAGGCAACCCAAGCAAGGCGCAAGGGAGGCTTTCAACTTTCTTTCAAAGAAAAAGAATAAAAGGTGCTACCCACGGCTACGAGGGTCTCGCGAGCCACTCGTCGGTTCCCTGCGGGAGCCGCTCCTCGATTCGTTGCGTCTCCGCTCGGTCGTCCATCGCCGCCAGCCGCCTCGGGTAGCGTTCGGTCGCCAGCTCTCCAGCTCGTCGTTTGGTCACCGAGGAGTCGGAGCGAAAGCACGCCTGAAACTCCAGGACCCTGGGACGCATCCCTCCTTGTCCCACTTATCGAATTTGTGCAGGCGAGAGTACTCGTCCGAATTCCGGCGTTTTTCATAATCTCATCCTACTACGCTACTAGTACTGGCACCTGACTGGCACACACAATTTGCCAGAAGCGGATGGGCGAGACGATCGAGGGGTCCCGTACCATGCGGAATCGACCCTATCCGGTGCTCACTCAAGTGCTCAAGAAGCGGATAGAGCTCTACTCGAGAAATGTCGGCGAAAGGTCTCCAGCGCGAGAGAGCGCGACCCCTCAGCCCCCTGTCCAGCCCCTGACTGGCAAATTGTGTGTCATATGCCTCCCGCCGCCGTCCTCCTCCTGCTCAGCCTCGGAGCCGGTTCGGCCTTCGCTCCAGTGCAGCGGCCCGGGCTGACCGGCGCTCCCGCGGCGGTCGCTAGGCGCTGGCGGGTGCCGTGCGTAATCCTCCGAGGACCGGCAGCGCCGGGAGCAGCGGCCCCAGCCGACAGCCAGAGGACGGCTCGCGGCAGCGGGGCGTCCACCGGGAGACGCGGCGGTGGCGGGCGAGGCCGTGGAGGCCGCGGCCGCCCTCGCCGCCGCCCGACGGGGCAAAAGCGACCCAGCGCGCTGACCGGCTTTGTGGCGAGCACCAGCCGCGCGAGGCTGCTCGAGCACGCGGAGGAGATCCAGCTCTGCCAGCGCGTGCAGCGGCTGCGCCAGCTCGAGGCGGTGCGTGGCGACGTGCTCCACGCCGAGGCGTCCGCCCAGGCCGCGGCCGCCGAGTGGCCCGTGTCGTGGAGCGGCGGCGGGGAGCTGCACGGCTCGCGGCAGGGAGGGGGCGGTGGCGGAGGCGGCGGCGGAGGAGGAGGCCTCTCGCTCTCGAGCGAAGGCGTCGCCGTTGGCGTGGCGACGCGAGGTGCCGTGGCGGCGCCGGCGCCGGCGGCGGAGTCGCTCCACAGCCGGGCGGGCGGCGCAGGAGAGCGGCGGAGCGGAGGCGGCGTGGAGGTGGCGGCGGCGCGGCATCAGGCGGCTTGGGCGAGGGCGGCGGGCCTGTCGCCAGAGGAGCTGCAGGAGGCGGTCGACCTCGGCCGGGAGGCGGAGGCGCGCCTCATCACGAGCAACGCCGGTCTGGTGCGCAGCGCGATCCGCGCGCTGCAGCGGAGCGGCGGCGGGCGGATCGACCACGGGACGACGGAGCAGGTGGCCCACACTCCTCCCTCCCCCTCCCTCGGCCGCCTCCCCCCTCCGCCACCCCCCGCCCCCTCGCGCCCCCCTCGCCCCCCCTCGCGCCGTGCGCCCGACGGACGCCGCTTCGCCACCGCCAACCTCGCCACCGCGCACCGGCCGCAGGAGGGGTCCATCTCCCCACATCTCCCCACATCTCCCCACATCTCCCCACATCTCCCCACATCTCGCCACCGCACCGGCCGCAGGACCTGATGCAGGAGGGGTCCATCTCCCTCATCAAGGCCGCCGAGAAGTTCGACGTCTCCCTCGGACTCCGCTTCTCAACCTATGCAACCCCTCTCCTCCTCGCCCCGCCACGGCCCACTCCCCCTCCTCCCGACCGCTGCCCTTGGGCCCCGCACAGGCTACCTACTGGATCCGCAACGCGCTCACCCGGACCATCCGCGAGCAGAGCCGCACCATCCGCTTGCCCTCGCGCGTACAGACCGTCTACGCAAAGATCGTGCGCGCCAAGGAGGAGCTGCGCGCCGGCGCCGCTTTCAACCCGACCGACGAGGAGGTGGCGGCGCTCGTGGGCGACATCTCGGCCGCAAAGGCGCGGCGGCGGAGGAGTGTGGCTCCCCTCCCCCCCCCGCGCGCCGCCTCACACCTCTGCGCGCCCCTCCCCCTGCCAAGGTGCGCCAGGTGGTCGAGCTCGTCAACCGGCGGGCAACCTCGCTCGACGCTCCGTCGGGCGACGACCTCACGGTGGGCGATTTCCTGCCCGACGAGCGCGCCGAGACGGCGCAGGCGGAGATGGTGCAGTCGATGCTGCAGCGCGACCTGCAGAGCGTGATGACGCGTTACCTCACCGAGGAGGAGGCGAAGGTGGTGCAGATGCGCTTCGGTCTCGGCGGCAGCGGCGAGACGATGGCGGTCAAGGAGGTGGGCGAGGCGCTCGGCCTCTCCTTCCACCGGGTGAAAAATGTGCTCTTCGCTGCGCTGAGCAAGCTGAGGAAGCCGCACGTCTCGCTCGTGCTGCGCGACTACGTAGGCGACGAAGAGGGCTGAAGAGGCGCCCCTGTGCCGGGGATATGGTTTGTGTATAAGCCTCCGCTCCGCTCAGCGCTCTCTGACTCGCGACACGTGGTGCGCCAGTCGGAATGTGCTAAATAAATAAATAAAAACGGACACACCTCTACTGTGAGATGGGTGAAAAGGAACAGGTCCCCGCCCGTGCGATCTTTTTGTGCTATATCGGGCCCGGGGAGCGGCAGCGGGGTCGTCCTCGTCGCCTCCCGTGAGATGTGCGGAATGTTGTGTGCTTTACGACTTTGTGGCTTCGCAGGTTCGCACTCGTCTGAAAAAACTAACGGACATGATGTTCTCGAGCGATGCTCTCAAAGGGCGTGTGGGCGCCGTCGGTGGCATTGCCGGTGAGCGGTGGCGGTTTCGCGCTTTTGTTCCGTTAGCCTCGCCGCGTTCTCGCCAAGGCACCCCGGCGTTCCTCGCCCTCTCCCCTCTCGTGGCATTTCACCATTGGCGACCGCCCTCCCCTGACTGACACATTAATTAGGTCACCCTGGAGAATCAGCAGCCCATCAGCTCCGTGACCGTCACCCCGGATACCAAGAACAAGCCTTCCGAGACGAAGAAGTATCTCAAAGGCTTCGAGATCTGGGTCGGCAAGAAGGCTGGAGAAATGGCGGTGAAGTGCGGCGGACCATTTGCCTGGTCGACGATAAAGAAGGGGCCAGTCACGACGCCGTGCGACGCTGCCAAGTCCAAGTGCGTCTGCGAGCCGCCGCCTTTTAGTCGCCACGCGCCTACGAGTCCCCTGCAAAGCTTACCCTGAAGCCCCCCCCCCCCCCCACAGGCACCGCTACGTCACTGTCATTCTCCCTGGCACTAGTAAAACTCTCGCGTTTGGTGAGATACAGGTACGTTAGTTCGAGGCGCGAGTCATGCCCTGTGCGGGCGGCCAGTGCGGACGCTGGCTAGTTTAGGCCGCATGGCGGCGCTCTGCACAGCATCGGTCTTCGATGAGCAGCTGAGCACGTCGGCGGTCCAACTACACACTTACTGGTTTATGATCAGAGAAGAAAAAAATGAGCGTTTAAGATAAAAGGTTCGCACTCGCCCGGCGAGCGATACCGTCCCACAACGTTCCAGTCCCACGTGGACAACCGAGAGGGGGTGGTGGCCAGCGACGCTCCGAACTCCGATGATGCAGAGGAGTCTTAAGGGAACACCGGAGTGGCAGTTCTGGCAAAGCCAAAGGCCCTGACGGCCCTGACTTGAGAATCGTGCTTTTTGGGTGAGGTCGAAGAGGGTTGGGGTGTGTTCTTTCCGCCGCGCGTAAAATCTAAAAATCATTGAGGCCTTCGTTGTTAATGATACAAGCCGATGGTCCCTTGTCGCAGTCACACACACACACACACACACACACACACACACACACACACACACACACACACACACACACACACACACACACACACACCACCGCCGCGCCGCGCGCACACGCCCACCGCCCCGCCTAGGTGGGAAAGAGATGAGGAGATTTAACAGCCCGAGGGAGGATCTCAAACACGCTTGGGATCAAGCCGGGACATGTTCAGAGAGCGAACATCGTCTAGAGCGACCGCCACCAGATCATTTGACATAACATAGATTTCACGCGGCGCAGTAGCTATCGCGGATTATGCTGCGCTCCGAGCCCTGCCGATATGCTGTCGCCCTCGCCCTGACCTTGCCCCTCCCCGCGGAGCCCCTGCTTGGCGCTCTTTTTCCGACGCTTCATCTTTGTGATCTCGTGGTACAGGCGCTCCCGGTACACGCAGGTCGCCTTTTGCGTGTTGTCGTCAATGATGCACTCGACAAGCCTCGTGGCGCGCCGCTCCGCCGCCTCGTCGTGGAACTGAGCCACGTACTCATGCGCGAGGGCCTCCTCTGCACTCGGCCGATGGGCGGGGTTGAAGGAGAGGCAGCGGCGCATCAGGTCCAAGGCGTCGGGCGACGCGGACGGAAAGTGTTTGCTCCACGTGGTCTCGGCGGGCGGAGGAGCCTGCAGCTGCGAGAGCATCTCGAGTGCATATGGGCTCAGCACCTCGGCCTCGCTTGCTTTGGGCTTGCCGGTGAGTCCCATTATCCTCTCCAGCTGGTCCAGCGTCGATGAGCCGGGAAAGACGGCCGTCCCCGAGAGCATCTCGCCGAGAATGCAGCCGATCGACCACATGTCCACCCCAAACGTGTAGCGCGGAGAGCCCATCAGGATCTCCGGCGCACGGTACCACCGGGTCGCCACGTAGTCAGTCATGACCGTCGCAGGCCCTCCTCGTGAGGCGGCGTCAAGGTCTCGCATGGAGCGCGCGAGTCCGAAGTCAGCTACCTTGACGAGGCAGTCGCCGTTCAGAAGCAGGTTCGAAGGCTTCATGTCTCGGTGCAGAAGCTCCGCGGAGTGCATAAACTTGAGCGCCTTGAGCGCCTGCCACACAATGTAGCGGTGGTGGACGTCTTGCAGGATTCCCGCGCGTATTGCCGCGTGCAAGTCCGTCTCCATATGCTCGAAAACGAGGTAGAGGTCGCAGTCATTGTCGGCTTTGAGGACGTTCAGCAGCGTCACTATGTGCTCGTGCCCCGACATCTCCTGCAGGAACATCACTTCGCGGAACGTGCGCTGGGCGTCTTGCGCATTCTGGAAGGCATCGAAGATCTTTTTGAGCGCAGTAGTCTCGCCTGAGCGCCGATCAACCGCCCGCCAGACGATACCGTACGCACCCTTTCCCAGCTTCGCCTGGACGTCGTATTTGCGCCGCACGTGCGCGTCGACGGCCTCCGACATGGCGGTTACGGTCGTGGGTTGAAAAACTTGTGATCATGGGACCGCCACGCGTGAATTAATCAGATCATCACCTGCACAATCGAGTTCACAAGTCCGACGACAGCATACCCAACGGTCAACCTATTTCTCCAACACTGTCCGTGCACGGTATGTATTGTATGTTCTGAGGTGAAAGATTCGTTCGGCGGTTAGTGGTGCACTAACCCCGAGCGAGAAACCCTTCGGTGTCGCTCCTCATCGCAACCCCGTCAGCACTCAGCAGTCCACCTACGGGTATGTTCGTAAGAGCCACATACACTGCTCACTGGAAAAGAACAGTCATACTGTGAACTTTTAGCTGAATGGGTATGTTCGTAAGAGCCACATATTCCAATGCGCAATGGATAAATTTCAGATGACCCGGTTTTTGAGATTCGCCTCGCAGATCACCCGGCGTTTTCCAGATCACCCGGTGTGGGCGATTTCAGATCACCCGGTGCGGCGACGAATGTCGTTAGTGTCGTTTCCAGGCTACCCAACGTTACACGGCCTCACGGCGAAATGTCGTTTGCAGGTTACCCGGCGGGCGAAATGTCTTCTACTTCTTCCACCTGTGTCGAGCCTGTCTGCTGTGAGAGAGAGTTCATTTGTTTAAATTCTTCCAGATCACCCGGTAGTGGAATGCGCCGGGTAATTTGAAACCGTTTGGGATTCACGACTGCGGTCATTCAAGCAAACGAGGCCGGGGATTCCGAGTGGGAGCTCTCCTTCCGCGTCGCTACCGCACGCCTGCTGCACCGACTTCCACCTCATCAACTGCCCGTTCATGGGCCTCATGTGCAAGAACGGCGATCTCGACCCGTACTTCGAGCCAGATTGCACCGTGGTCAAGGAGGACGTTGTGAAGGCTATGCTCGCCCGGGGCGTGCATCCAGACATCGCCGAAGAGACGACCGAGGCCAACTTCAACTCCACCACCACTTGCCCCAAGTGCCCGACCAATATTGACGTGCGCGCCATGAACTCCATCACGACATTCATGGCGCCGTCGCCAAATGACGCGCCGCAGGAGCATATGTACAGCACAGGTGTCCGCGACCCGGTCATTGGCGGCGGCGCGTTCAACTTCGGCGAGTTCGTCTGCCTTGCTTCCAGCGTCACTAGCTGGACTGAGCCCGAGGTAAACTGCTTCTTTCACATCTGGGATCGGCGGGCGCCCGACCTGCCCAACAATCCAATCACGACCAACGATGTGGACTCGGACAAGCTAGACCTATCGCTTGGAGTCAACGCCTCAACCGGCGCCCCAAACTGCGAGCCTGAGCAGTCGGGCTGCCCGTCGCAGCTGGGTGGCTCCAACCTCGCCTTCTTCCACGCCATTGCGCCGACGAATGTTATCTCTGCGGGCGACTACAAGGACGCCTGGCTGAATGGCATCTACCCGCCCGACTTCCTCCTCCGCGATCCGACCAGCTGCACAACCACTTACGACCCCATGACTGGTCACGGCTGCCAGAATTGCCTCGCCCAGGTCATCCCCTCCCAGCAGCACACGGCGGAGCGGTATTGCAACTGCATCCACCAATGGCAGCTCAACGGCAGCGTGCTCGCGACCATCCTTCCCTACCAGGCCATTTGCCCTCCTTTGCTGGCTTCTCGTCGCAGACTTGGAACGCAGCGGCAGCTCCAGGGGCAGGCGCAGGCGCAGGCGCAGGCTTGCCGACTTACCGCCGACGACTTGAAGGAGAGCAGCTCCTTTGACTGGAACGACTACAAGGAGAACGGCTGTCCGACGCTCGTCGGCCAGGAATACAACGAGCCACTTACGTTCTCATTCTTGTACGGCTACAAGGAGCCGCAGCCGTGGCAGAAGAAGAACAGTTTTGGCACGTACAGCAGGGAGCTTACCGCGGAGGAACAGGGTCGCCTGACGGCGTGCGTTGAAGGGAGACTCAACTGCACGGGGGCGTGACACATTGCACTTGCACCGGTCAGCCCGCACCTTGCTCCACGCTTGCTCGGGAGGTGCGCACACTGCGCTGCTCCGTGCTCGTGCTGCGCTCTCGGACGGAGTACGGCACACTCGTGTTTCAGCTCCCAGGGTGCAGGGACACACCGACACGTCAGAGACCTCCACCTCTCGCGACCGAGGTGGTGGAGAGAGCAAGGCAGTTGGCAGAGAGCGAGAGATACAGATAGGCGCGACAGGGGGGTAGCACCGAAAGGTAAGGTAAGGTAAGGTAAGTAAACTTCTCCACACACACGAGGTGGTAGGAGCTGTTTAACGTTGGGAGCTGAACAGTGTTGCTAGTGTTAACAGTAACAACAGAACAACAGTGGGGCTCCCCAACAACAGTAGCTAACGTTAGGCCGGCTGAACAACAATAAGGAAGGCCTGGCAGTGACCCACGACGATCTCCAGCGTCCAGTGCGGGTAATACCCGAAATACCCGGGAAACCCCAGGTATTTCGGGGTTTACCCGGTTTTTTTGGGATTTTCTGCTTGCTGACCGCTGAACAACAGTAACAACAGTAACAAACAGTAACAGCATGGGCTGGGGTGAACACTTGAACAACGTTAAGGATTTCAAGCCAACACGATAGCGCAACTGTTAGGCCCAAAGTTAATGTTAAACAGCTCTACGAGGTGGTGGGGCAAGGGGGGGCAACCCTCGCGTCTCCACGTCTAACGACAGGAGCCCCACGGCATTCAAAGTGCAAGGCCCGGTGCGCGTGGGTGAGCGGTGTGTGTGTGTGTGTGTGTGTGTGTGTGTGTGAGTGCGGTGTGAGTGTGTGTGTGTGTGTCACGTCACTGCATCCTCTGCCGGTTCCTCCCGTCGCCTCTTCTTTGTTCGAATGTTTTTCAATCCATCCTTCACGAAAGCTGTTAGTCAAGATTCGAAGACAAAAGCGTCGTCTCAATAATGGGAGTGGGGACTCCCACATACACCGTATAACCGACAACGGACAGTCACTAACACTATGTCCTAATCCTTGAGATGAAGGCGTTCACTCCTTGAGCTTCTTGGCCTCCAGGTCCTTGACCTTTGCGCGAAGCTCCGACAACTCCGCGTGAAGCTCCCCGCGTCCTTGCGCTCGAGGAGAGTGAATACCGGGTCTATCTCGATATGTCAATCTCGCATAAGACAGGGAAGTGGTCCGACACGTCACAGTCCCGCACCGTCTTGTGGGCCGTCACCCGCACCGCCCCGGCCGCCGCCACCTGCGAGAGGAGCACGTAGTCGAGCCGAGTGTTCGTCCAGCAGGTCGGGGGAGGCAGCACGTTTGGAAGGACAGCAGGTCGGAGGATGGCCCCGAAGCTGTCGCAGTAGCCGGCGGCGTGCAGGACGGCTCGCACCAGCGAGTCGGGCCGCGGCGAGCCTACCGGGCGGCCGCGTGACGGTGAGACGAGAGGAGCAGTAAGACGGCGAGCAGGGAGACGGTGAGGGGAGAGGCGAGAGATGGGCGAGAGATGGCGATTCACTCACCCCAGCCGCGGCTCTCGTACAGCGCGCAGATCTCACTCCACTGCCGCGCGCTCATGTCTCCCCTGCTGAAAGAGTTGAGGTCGCCGCACAGGACATGCGGCAGCGACCCAAACGCGCCAGCGCATCGCTCGACGGCGGCGGCGACCTGCCGCTCTCGCAGAGCCTCCGCCTTGTGGTCGAGGTTAGGGTATGGGTTAGGGTTAGGGTTATGGTTAGGGTTAGGGTAAGGTTAGAGCCTCCGCCTTGTGGTCGAGGTGCGTGACAGCGACGCCGAGGCTCCCGCCTCCCGGCAGCCGCAGCCGGGCCGTGGTGAGGGCGCGGTGCTCCAAGTCGCTGTCTGTGCGAGGCTGGTCGCCGCACGTCAGGTCGGCGGGAGACACGGAGAGCAGCGAGTGACGCACATCGGAGAGAGGGAAGCGCGAGAGGATGGCGTTGCCGAAGGGGTACTGCGCAAAGAAGCAGCGCGCAAACGGGCGCGGCTCTGGGTCGGTGCCGACAGCCGCCCCGAAGCAAATGTGCGGCAGGCCCAGCGCGGCAGCGAGCCGCCGCAGATAGTTGTCTTCGTCCCGCTCGTCTGGCCTGCTCCCGGCCGGCGGCACGTGGAGGTAGCCGCGCCGCTCGCGCACAGCCTCCCAGTAGGGATCCTCTTTGGGCGGGCCGACAAACGGGAAGAGCACCTCGTTCAGGCAGACCACGTCGGGCCGAAGGGCTGCGATGGCTTTGATGAGGTCGCTGAGCCTGTCTGTGTGGTCCGCATCGCGCCAACCGTGGATGTTGAAGCTGACGAGCCGGAGGCGGGTCGCCCTCGCTGGGGTGAGGGCGAGCAGGATGGCTGCGGGAAGTCGCAGCATCGTGCGTGTAGCTCGGATTGCCCTGTTCCGCTGCGGGCCGTCGTAGCCAAAACTCGGTATCGAACCTCAAGCCCGACGCGCACTACAGTGAGCGCAAAAGGTTGGGTGTGGCTTCGAGTGGCGAGCTGTTCCACCACTGGCAAGAAAAGAATTATTCTGAATAGGCGCTAGTCGAGGGTGAGCCTGCTCAGCCCAAACGCCAGCCCCGCGCCCAGCACCACGATATCGGCCACGTGCGCGCCGCTGCCGCTCTGCGCCGCTGTTGCGACGACGCCAGCTAGGGCAAGGCCACCCATCGTGACGACGATGGGGTTGTCTCCCGACCAAAACTTCGGCGTCGCGTTGCCTTTCAGCGACGCCGGTTTGAATAGCACCCCAAGCGAAGCGTCGCGCGCGGGCTCTGGAGGAGGTGCTGGCGGTAGCGCCGCCGCCGCCTCCTCTGGCGGTAGCGCCGCCGCCTCGTCCTCTGGTGCGGCCTTTGCAGCAGCAGGCCTGCTCGGCTTATTCTGTCTCAGCCACTTGGCGAAGAACCAGCGCTCGGCCTTCCTGCCGCTCGGGTCGTCCGCGAGCTCGTCGAGGTATCTCTTAGTTTCGCCTTCTTTGAGGCGCTTGTCCTTTGCAAGCGCGAGTCGCGCCTCGGGCACCGAGATGTACCACCAATAGGCAAATGGGAGCGCAACCACCGAGAATAGAATCGCCGCCTGCAGCGGGTCGCCCTGAGGCTCAAATGATGTCGCGGGCGGCAGATCCGCCGCCGATGACGTAGCCAGCGCGGGGTCCGCCAGCATGGCGACGCCCGAAGTTGCGACGGTGTGCAGCAGCAGCGGCCGCACAGGCGGGATAGAGCAGGACGGCAGCAGCATGCGCAGCCTTGGGAAGTGTACAGTCAGTCTCAGTCAGTCTTGGGAAGTGTACCGGAAGAGCAAAAAGAAAAAAGACCCGGCGAGTGCTCCGCAGCAACCTCGCTGAGCCAGAACGTCGGCTCGCGAGGTGGGGTGCTAGTATGAGACCGATACGTGGCAGTTCTCTTGCTCCAAGCGCTTGCGCTTCGGCGGTTAGTGGTGCACTAACCTCCGAGAAACCCGTCGGGTCGCTCCTCATCGCAAACCCTGTCAGCAGAGTCCTCCTACGGGAATGTACGTAAGAGCTACATACACTGAGAGAGAGACGTACACTGAAAAAGCTTACGGCGCGGGCTGCGGGCCAAGGTTTGCCAAGATGTCGGCGCCCGTGCGCAGCCAGAAGAGAGCCGTCCGCTGGCGGGCGCCGTGCGACACCGCCCTTCCGGGCGTAGCTGCCGCGTCTCGACTCGGTGATGGCGTCCGCCGCGAGCCTGCAAACCGATATCGCCGCCGGCCACCTCGCCTCGCTGCGCGCCCACCTCTCCGTGCCACCGCCCTCCTCGGCCCCCTTCAGATCACAGTTGGTCACGTGTGCACCAAGATTTGTCACCCAGCAGTGCTGACTGAGCTTCTGTTCTCCCTCACCGGGCTCGAGTCACCCCCCGCACGGCCATGGGTTTGATCTCTACGGGTTGGTCGTTCCCCAGCGCCGCTGAGCTGACTCTCTGTCTAGCGTCCACCCATACCGCGTTGGTGTCCAGTCCGAGCCTGGCTGTTCTTCACCTTTCTACCTACCTACCTACTCTCTGTAGGTCACGGCGCAGCTCCTCCGTTGATCTGTAGCTTGATGGGTGTGTTGCCGCCCTTGGAGCACTTGGAGTGCAGTCAGTAACCTCACATCCAGGGCCGGGGAGCTAAGAAGCGCACCCAGCGGGCCGCCGCGGATGATCGGCATCGGGTTACTCGAGGGTACACGGGCTAGAGAGCCCTAGCCCTGGGGGGGTGCGCGTTCGCAGGGAAAGGGCCGTAAAGTAAACACAGGTCTCCGAGGGTTAGTTCTGCGCTTTGGGTGTCCCCTAGCGGCGGAACGCCCCCTCTCTCTGCCTCTACTCGGAGATAGTATAAACACCAGACACGAGCATGACGTACACTCTCACCCGACATCGCCACTCAGGGCTCCTCCGCCCGATCTCCCCACCCCCCATCCGAAGGGGCTCCCCTCTCCTCCCGGTCCTCCCTCCTGTTCGCTATTCCGATGGTTCGAGGCTAAAAGAAAAGAAAGAAAACGGAGAAACCAACGTTGCACCTAAAAATTTTCTATGTGGCTCTTACGTACATTCCCGTAGGAGGACTCTGCTGACAGGGTTTGCGATGAGGAGCGATTCGAAGGGTTTCTCGGAGGTTAGTGCACTAACCGGCGAAAAGTGTGTTTTTTGTCGTTTCGCTTGTGGCGCGAGGCTCGTAGTAAACGGTGGCGGGTTCTGATATGGGCCCTCCGCCGCTGCTCCTCTCCCGCGACGGCAGCAGCGTGTCGATGGAGGTGTCAGCTCGTCGTCTACGGGTCGTCCGGCCCAAGCACGGCCCGTTCCCCCGCGAGGACGTCCTGCTGCACAAGTCCCTCGCGGGCGAGCCAGGCAGCAGCGCGGCGGTTTCAGTCTCAACAGACTGCCTGGTGGTGCGTCTCGACGGCGATGGCGGCGCGACCTACGAGTGCCGCGGCGCGACCCGCCTCTCCGCCGGCCAGCTGCGGCTGCGCTCGCGCGGGCTCACCCTCTCGAGCAGCCTCGGCGCCGCTCATGCGGCTGGGCCGGTGCGCGTGCAGTGGTCTGTCCCGCCGGCGGTCCGACTCGGGGCGAGCGAGCACCTGGCGGGAGCGGGTGCGTCCGGGCTGGCGCCGGGCGGGGCTGCCCACCGGCTGGTGCGCTGGGGGCGAGACTCGCCGTCGCTGCTCGAGCTGGCGCGCCGCCGCCTTGGCCGGGCCGACGCGGGCGACGCGCTCCGCGGGCTGCAGGCGGGAGGCGGGTTCGCAGGGACGCTGCAGGCGTCGAGCTGCTCCCTTGACCTCTCTGACGGTGGCCTCGTCCTCCAAGACGCCGTCGGCTGGGTCTCGAGCGGCCGCGGCGGCGCCTCGCTCGCCCTGCCCGCGGGCCTGTCTTCCAACCGCGATGCTCCGACCCCCGCGCGCGTCGCTGCCCCGAGTGCCGCCGAGCCGGCCTCGCGCGAGGCTGCTGCGGCCTCCGCGTCGAGGGCCATCCCTCGGGCCATCCCTCTTCCGTCGCCGTCGCGCGGCCCGGCGCCGCTCTGGGAGAGGCTGGTTCGAGGGAGGGAGAAGCGGAGCGGGTCGCAGGAGGGCGGGCGGCAGGGCGGGCGGCAGGGCGGGCGGCAGGGCGGGCGGCAGGGCGAGGCCAGGGGCGAGACTCCGGCCCCTCCGCGCAAGTCGACGCCCGCCGCCCCGGGAGCGGCCGGCGGGGCAGGCCGAGGCATGGGCCGCGGGCTTGGCGGCTGCCGGCTGACAGCCGCGCTCGACGGAGGCGGCGCTGCGGCGGTGGCTCTGCGCTCGCCCGCCGTGGAGGTGTGTGTGGGGGCGACGGCGGGGGAGCGGGGAGGCCAGGAGCCCGACCCCGCGCGTGCCCGTCCGGTGCAGGTCGCGCCCGTGCTGTTGCGTGCGATGACTCGCCGGCTCGAGCTGCCGGGCGCAAACGCGAGCGCGGTGTGCACCGTGAGCGCGCGCCTCCGAGAGGGAGGCGGCGCGGCGGGCAGGGCGGTCGCGCCGGGCGGGCGCGGCTCGGCGGGCTGGGGCTCGCTGCTGCGAGGCGTGGACGGGCCATGGCTGGGCGGGAGTTTGGCCTGCGGAGGGGCGCACGAGCAGGCGTCCGTGGCGGTCCACGCGAGGGTTGCTGCGGGGCGGGTGGGCGCTAGCGTGTCCGGCGGGGTCGTGCGCCTCGGCGGGCCGGAGGGCGGCCGCCGGGGCGGCCGCGCGGGCGGGGGCGCCGCGAAGAGCCGCGAGAGTCCGCGTGCGTCCCCCGCCCGTCCCCTGGCTGCCTCGCTCGACCGGCGGCTGCAGGCTCGCCTCCAGGCGGCGCCGATGTGCGAGACGCGCGCCGAGGCGGCGGCGAGGGAGCTCATGCTCGGCAGCGCCGCCCCTCGGCTGCCCCGCTCTTCGCTCCCTTCCACAGCGGCTCCAGTACCCTTCCCGCGCCCCGGGCGAGGGACGGCGACACAAGCGCCGCCGGGGCGGCGGGCGGGCCGCGAGGGCGGCGCGGCGGCGGCGTCGCGCGCCCGCGGCGCCGCGAGCCGAGCCGTCGCTCCCTCGGATTGCGGGCAGGCGCTCACCCGCCACGCCGCTCTCGCTGTAGGCGAGGGTGCGTCTTCGCTCGCTTTGCTGCCTCTCCTCGCCCGCCTCTCGCTCGACGGCGAGGAGAGGAGGTGGACGGGTACGCTCGGCTGGCGCCGCTCAGCGGAGGGAGCGATCTCGAGCACCGAGCTGCGTTGCGAGCCGCGCCGCTGGCGGCTGCTCCGGCTCCTCGACGCGCGGCGGCGCGACGGGCGGACCGGAGCCGCCAGTTCGAAGCGCCGCGGAGGAGAGTGGAGCTGGACACACAGTGTCGGTGTCGCGGCGGTGCGGGTGGGGGTCGGGGAGACTGCCGGCGGGGCGGGGCAGGAGGGCCCGCCTGGCGCGCGGCCCCCCGGCGGATCCACCCGCACGCCGCTCCCCGCCCAGCCTCCGGCACCCTCCTTGGGCGCGGGCTCTTCGCCGCAGCACGCGCTTGCCCAAGGCTCTTCTCCGCCTCCCCCGCCACCATCCCCGCCCTCGGACTCCGCGGAGGCGGCGAACGGCGCCGCCAGCCCCCCCGCCGCTTCCGTCGCCCAGCGGGGGCCCGAGTGGGGGGGGCTCGAGCGGGGACGCCTCTCCAGCGCGCACGCCGCCCAAGGCCAGCAGCAGGCGCTGCACCACGCCGTCCTCGCCGCCCCGAGGGGCGGGGCGACGCCGCCGTCGCCAGTGGCGGGGGCGTCGGAGGGGGCGGCGCAAGGCGGCGCGCCCACCCTCGAGCCGCCCGCCGCGCCGCTCGCCCCGGCGCAGTCGGCGAGGTCGGCGCGAGTCGCTCGAGCTCGGCGCGAGTCGGCCAGCGGCGAGCTCTCTGCGGAGCTCTCCGCTTGCGTGCGACTCGCGCGCGCGGAGGAGCCTCCGCGGCCGCAGGCAGAGCGCAGCCTTGGCGCGCAGCCGGCGATCACGGGGCTGACCCTCGACGCGCGCCTCCGCGCCGCGCTAGGGCGCCGCCGCAGCGGCGGTGGCGGCGGCGCAGAGATGATCGTCACTCAGAGGGTGAGCCCGCCCCGTCTCGCGGCGCACAGAGCCCAGCGCCACCTCGCGTCTTGCCCGCCTCGGGATGGCCTCACGCCCCCCCTTGCCCCCCCCCCCTTCCCCCCCTCGCGGCAGACGGAGCTCGGCGACGCTGGCGCCGTCGAGCTGCAGGCGAGCTTGCCGCTCGACCGGGCGGCCGAGTCCGGAGACGGCCGCCGTGCGTCGACGGCTGTGCGCGCAGGCCTCTCCATAGCGCTCTGAGCGAGCCGCATGAATGAGAGCGCAGGCCCTTTCAGGGCCGCGCGGGTCCAGGCCCGAGTCTCCTGCATGTGTATGTCCCCAGCATGACTCCTCTCTCCTGCGCCTCGTGAGTCGTGTACCGTTGGCGCGCGGCACACACACCGTTTCCGTTACGGTGACACCGACGTGTGCGCGGGTGTGTGTTGATTTGCATGAGCGCTAGTATCTTCCATGTGGTGTGGGCGTGGATTACATCTTCCACGGCATCGGCTAGAAACAAATACATTCGGTCCAATCCTCTCCCAGACACGGCAGGGGACTCGCGGGGGCGTCGGTAGTAGAGCCGCCGTACAGAGGAGGACCGCGGACACGTGAGTCAGCACACAAATTCCCTCCGTCTGCTCCGATGAAAATTCATCGGAGCTCGACCTCGAGCTGCAGTTCGCTCGCGTCAGCCCGACCATGCATGCCAGCCTATCAGCACGGGTAGCAGCACCAGCGCCGCCATCTGACGAGGCGGCAAGCGCAGCTGCGCGACTATCGCCGCCCTCCAGGTGCCCGAGCTGCAGCCCACCGCCCAGAGGAGACACGTCGTCGCGACGACGGCGGCTGTAGCGACGAGCTTCCAGACTGCCGCGACGCACCGCTCGGGCGACGAGACGTCGAGGGCGCCGATGGCTGCGCCGATGTGGGCGGCGGAGGCGCCCATCCGTGCGAGAGCCGGCGCTGCGACCGCGTCGACGCCGCCGTAGTCTGCCACGCCGGCGAGGAGGAGCAGCGTGGAGTACAGGGCGAGCGCGGCAGCCATGAGGAGCGGCGCCGTGGAGTGCACCACTCCGTCGATGGCCACCGCCGCGCCGACGGTGGAGAGCTGGAGAAGCCGCTGCCGCACCCACGGCAAGGCCCTCGGAGGCAGCGGCGGCGGCTCCTCTGTGGCTGCCTGCTCCGTCCCCGCCGTGGCCGACGCCTTCGCCGCCGCGGGGCTGCGAGGGCGGGGGCGGCGGCTGTAGATGGCGGGCGACGAGAGCGGTTCGCGCTCCCACCACTCCCCGCGCTGCAAGAGCGCGGCCAGGGAGGAGAAGCGATAGACCCACAGCCGCGCGCGAATGGCGGCTGGACCCACCACGCCGTAGGCCCGCCCCCGCACGCTCGAGTTCCGCCGCGGGCGCCGCAGCGCGCCGCGCGCCCGCGTCGCGAGCAGCTGCACCGCGTCCGCGTCGCCGTCGAGCAGCCTGCGGACGAGCTCGAGCACGAAGCCGGGCAGCTGCAGCTCGACGAGTGGCGGCGGCTCGCCGCCCGCCCCGCTCGCCGCCTCGCCGACCGACTCGAGACGCGCCGCGACTGCGGACCAGACCTGCCAGCGGCGGGGGGAGGGGTTGGAGACCGGCGCCCCCCCCGCCCCCCCTTGCTCCGCTCGCAGCAGCTGCCTCCCACGACAAGCGGTGGTGCAGCGGCGAGCTCCAGCGGGGAGCGGCGCGCAGCTCGCCGGGCAGGTTAGCGAAGCTGAGCGGCGACCACCGCACCTCTCCGCCCTCCGTCTTGCGGCCGAGCGCGTCACGGCCGTAGTCGTCACCCGCCCCGACGCGCGCCACGAGGGCGTCGGGCAGGGCGACCCTGCCGTCGCAGCGCGGCACGCCGCAGGCGAGCGGGCACGTCGCGCGCAGCTTGTCGGTGCTGCACGCGCTCGCCCGCGCGAGCTGCGCGCAAGTGTACGAGGCGCCCCTCTCGTCCTTGCCGACCGGGCCGGGCTGGTCCGTGCAGCGGGGCGCGGGCTGGTGCGGCGCGAGCGCGGCGCGGAGCGGCTCCTGCTCGAGGAGGGGGTCGTTCGAGTAGTCGAGGGCGAGGGTGACTCGATGCGCGTGCACCTGCCGAGGGGCGCCGGGCTGGTCAGGGGGAGGGGGCCGCCTCGAGGACGGCCGCAGCTGCCCTCTCCCCGAGCGGACCGCGTCGCCGCCAAAGCTGCCGCTATAGGCGTTGACCAGGAACCAGCGGTCGTAGTGCTGCGGCTGCGGCGCGGGCGAGAAGAGCGCAGCCAGCGGAGAGAGCGACTTGACGCAGACGAGGCCGAGGAGGCAAGCCTGCACTGCTGCGCGGCCGCGCCGGTAGGCAACGCACGCGCCGCGCCGGCACGCTCGCAGCGCCCCGCCGCCGCCCGCCGCCGCCGGCCCGGCGCCGCCACCTCGGCGCCGCCTCGGACCGGCCATGGAGGTGGATGCGGTGGAGGCAGCAGTGGCTGCCGAAGCTGGCGGCTTCGGCCTCGGCGGCGGCGGCGCGGCGGTGAGCGCGGCCGCCTGTGCGGCGGCGGCGGCGGCGGCGTCCGCCGCTGCGGCGCCGAAGAAGGGCGCGAGGGCGGCGTCGTCGAGGAGGGCGAGGGCGGGGACGAGGGCGGCCCAGTTGGCGAATCCAACGTTGCCGCTCGCCATCGAGCCCACCTGCGAGGGCCGGGCACGGGGAGAGGTGTTGGAGGGGTGGTGGTTGGTGGAGGAGGAGCTGGGAGGGGCGAGGCGCGCTGGGGCGCCAGCCTGGACGCCAGCCTCGATCCAGAAGGTCGCGAGGCGCGCGGCGCGCGACGGCAGCAGCGCCGCGAAGGGGGCGAGGATCAGCGCGGCGAGAGAGACGGCCGCCTCTGCCGCGCGCCACCTCGCAGGCATCCCGTGCAGCAGCCAGGCGAGGGGCGTCGGCATCGGCTGCGTCTCGTGGTGCGCCGCGGCGCAGTCGAGGCGCCGCCAGCAGGAGGGGGAGTGGTCGGCGAGCCGGGAGAGGCCGGCGCCGAGCAGGAGGCGGAAGAGGTGCCACCGGAAGAGGAGGAGCACCGCGGAGGGGGGCGGGAGCAGCCGCGGGTACAGCGTCGAAGGAGGCCACTCGGGCGCGAGGAAGATGGCGAGGAAGCCGAGCTCCAGCGCGGCCCACTCCCAGCTGTGGGCCGGGAGGAGGCGCGAGGCGTTGTTGACGAGGGAGAGGTGCAGAAGCCAGAGGCTGGCGGGCAGCGGCGCCCACAGCGCGAAGCGAGGCCCTCCGAAGGCGAGGAGGAGAGAGAGCAGCAGCCCACACAGGGAGGCGAGCTCGACGCGCGCGTCGGCTGAGCCCACGCCGGCGCCGGCAAGCAGGTCCAGGGCCGGCGTTGGTCCCGAAGAGCCGGTCGCGGGTGCGAAGAGCCCTCTCGCACCGAACAGCGCCCGTCCTTGCATCGCGCTCGAAGCAAAGGCGAAGACGTAAAGAAGGCCGATGCCGCGGAGCAGGGCGACGCGGGTGAGCCAGTATTCGCCGGTCCTGCCAATTCGCGGCTCGCACAGCACACAGGCAGGGAGTCCAAACAAGAGGACGACGAGGGAGCCGCAGACGGGCGCAAGACGAAAGAGCTCCTCCCGTGTTAGCTCGGACCATCCGGCGAGGTCAGGCGGTGCTGGCACCGTGGCAAGGGCATCGGCGGCGAGGCGGAGCAGCTCTGGCAGGTCGGCGGTGAGGGCTCGGTGGACTGCGGTGTATAGCGCGGCCGTGTGGGAGGCGATCATCGGCTTCTAAAAACCCTGGTTAGTCGCGCAGAGGGGGTAGGAGGGGAGCACCTCCGCGGCCGGCTGAGGGGCTAGCTCGCCCGGCGACAAGCCCAGCCATCGGACTCTCCCATTCTGTAGCGTCAAAGCGCAGCTGCCTCGTGGCTCGTGGTGCATGGTGCATCCTGCCCGCTCCTCCGCCCGCAGCTACCGGTACGCTGCTGGCGATTGATGTTGCACGCGCATGCCCACCCTCACGGCACCCACGCCATACCCGCGCGCTGACAACACTTCCTGTGCAGACCCCCTAGTGAGCCTGTTTTTGTGTCTGTGTGTGTCGCTCGTGCGTGCCGTCATCATCTGTCCAGCGTCCACCCATACCGCGTTGGTGTCCAGTCCGAGCCTGGCTGTTCTTCACCTTCCTACATACATACATACATACCGTCGGGTACTTATTTTAAATGAGGTAAACAGCAATAGATCCGGGTGCAGTGCCGGATCAGTTCCTGGAGCCAGGGGGACCGATTCGCGCTTGCCAAGGGACCAATTGCTGGAAGCCTGCGCAGCCGGCGCTCCGGCCGGCAGAGGGCTTGCGACCCGTGGCAGGGTGACAGCCCGCGGGTGGGCGAGCCAAACTCTGGCGGAGGCAGCCCGCTCAGCCCCAGGCGCCCCTCGAACCTGAGGGTGGTCTGCCGCCGCTGCGCGGTCGGCGCGCCGAGGGCGGGAGACATGAGCTTCGCGCCACAGGTGACCTGGGTGGGTGGGGGACCGATTCTCGGCAAGTTTGGCAGGACGGGCACTGTGAAGGATCGATTGCTGTACAACGAGGGACCGATTCCGTGAGGGCTGGGTATCGATTAGTTAGGCCGCTTCAGGGGGATCTATTGCTGTTTACCTCATCTTAAAATAAGCCCGAACGTACATACCCCCTACCCCCTCCATTCGGGCGTTTAACGGATCTAGTGAGCAGCGCTTAGGCGGCTCCCGTGGTGTACCTGTGTTAGTGCCAGTGCGCGCCAGTCCCGTGCCCAGCGTGCGAGAGAGTTTTGTGCCGCCACCCCCACCCCCACCCCGCGAAGAAAGAAAGAAAAACAACCCAAGGGAGGGATGGAAATCCCACGATGCGAAAATTCGGAATTCCACCTGAACTGGCACTTGGAGCGGACTTGGAGTGCAGAAAGAAAGAAAGAAAACACACAACCCAAGGGAGGGATGGGAGAACGGCACGCCGCCACCACACAGGGATTTTAAGGAGAGGAGTGTGGTGCGCTAGCCGTCGCCCACCCTGGGGAGTCTGCCTCTTCGTATCTCTTTTCGCAGTCTCTCGCCGCTTCTCGCTGCAACCTTCATGCCACCTCGCGGCCGTCCCACTCTCGTCGGTCTCTCCCTTGTCACTTCCTCCTCTGTCGCGTCGTTCTCTTCTGCCTCGTCCTGCGACGCCGCCGCCTGCCGGTCCCTTGTTCTCGCGGCTTCTTTCGCCTTGCGCAACTCCGTCCTCCTCGCGGCGTATCCTGGCCCCTCGAGTCTATCAAGCTCCCCTCGCGCAAGGACCACATTTCTGACTCCCACTCCGATCATTTGCCTACACGTCATGTTGTTGCTCAGGTCCACTCTCTCTTCGAACACTCGTGCCTCTACGGATGATGCCGGCGCTGGGGTCCCCTTCGGATGCATCCGTGACATCTGACAACTGAATTTCCACTGGTTCGTCCTCCTCCGAGTCATCTTCCCCGTCCTCCTTCCGCTCGGCCCTTCGCTCGGTACGTTCGGTGTGGCTCACCCTCCATGCCGTGAACAGGCGCTTTATCCACCCTATATTCTTCTCTCGTTCCTCGTTGGCAGCCTCACACCCCGCATAATTCTTTTTCTTCTGTGAAAATTCCAGCGTGAAGAGAGGGGAAAACCCGACGGAGGGCCCAGACCTACCCTAACTACCCGTCATGCTGTCCGCCCCAAGCATAATCCAATTCGCCTGTTTTTTCGACATTTCCCATGCAGCCAGCACCCTCCTCCGTCGGCTCGCCGCGCTCCAGGGCCACGTCTGTCGACGGAGAAGCGGCGTCGTCGTCGTCGAATCCACCGCTGTTCGGCGAGGGCACCGCCTCTGTTCACGCTCACTACGCCTTTGGAGACACGCTCGGCACGGGCAATTTTGCAAAGGTGATCCGAGCGACGTGCAGGTGCGCGACGCCGCATTGCCGGCTGGCGGCCGGCGACACCGTTGCCATCAAGGTGGTGAGGAAGCCGCTCTCGCGCTCAGCCGAGCGTCGCGACATGATTCGCGCCGAGGTCGAGATCCTGCGCTCGGTCCAGCATCCAAACATCGTCCGTCTCTTCGAGGTGCGCTCTCGCGCGGAGAGCTTCGACGCCTCGCCAGGGCCACCCGTCGTTCCCACGCCCGTCCGCAGATCTTTGAGAGCGAGGTGAAGGTCTACCTCGTAATGGAGGAGGTCACCGGCGGCGAGCTCTTTGACCGGATCGTGCAGCTCGGCAGGTACACCGAGGAGGACGCGCGGTACTTCACCTTCAAGCTTCTCAACGCCGTCCTCTACCTGCACGACCGGAAGATCGTGCACCGCGACCTCAAGCCCGAGAACATCCTCCTCGCCTCCGACGCGCCCGGCGCAGAGCTCAAGCTGACCGACTTTGGCCTCTCGCGGATCGTCGCGCTCGCGCCCGACGGCCTGAGGAAGACGCTGCGCTGCGGCACGCCGGGGTACGTCGCTCCCGAGGTGCTGTCGCGCGAGACGAGCCGCGCCGCGCTGTCGCAGTACTCGACCGCCTGCGACCTCTGGTCCGTCGGCGTCGTCGTCTACATCCTCCTCTCCGCCTCGCCGCCCTTCTTCGGCCAGACGGACGCAGAGATGAACGCGCGCGTGCGAGCCGGCTCGTACCGCTTCCCGCACAAGTACTGGGAGGGCATCTCCTCCTCCGCGCGCGACTTTCTCGGCCGCCTCCTCGCCGTCGACCCGGCGCGCCGCATGACCGCAGCAGAGGCGCTGCAGCACGACTGGGTCGTCTCGATCGGCGTCCACACCGACGACCTCTTCGCAGCGGGAGGAGTGGCGAGGGAGGGCGTGCCGGTGATGCAGGCGCGATTCTCAGAGTTCAACGACTCGCGACGCGCGAGCCACGTCGGCACCGGCTTGCCGATGGCGGAGGCGCTCAGAGCCCTCTTCGCTCTCCCCGCCGACGAGGAGGCGCTGCACACATTCCGCGTCTCGCACCAGAGCCGCACCGGCCACCTCATCCTCACGCCGGCGCACGTCTGCTTCCTCTCCTACGACCAGTCCGCCATGTTCGCCCTGCCACTCATCGAGCTCGAGGCCGTCCGCCACGCCCGGTTCCTGCACTGGTCCCAGGCCTCGGACAACTCGCTCGAGCTCCGCCTCTCCAACGGCCGATCGCTCGTCTTCGACGGCTTCTGGGAGGCGCCGCGGCCCTAGACCAAGCCCGTCGCCTCCCCTCCCGCCGCCTCCCCGCGCTGCCCAGGTGGCTGCGGCTGACGCAGCCATCCCTCCCGTCGCAGCGAGATGGCTGCGTCCAGCTGCTCCTCGCCTCGGCCGCTTCCTCAAGCACGAGATCACCGTGGAGCCCGTCGCGGAGCCGCCCTCGCCCGCCGCGTCGCCGGACGGCAGGCCGCCGAGCGAAGCGGCTCCGGCGGCGCTCGCCGAAGGAGGGACCTAAGCGTGAAGCCTCGCACGTTTTGGAGCACTTGGAGTGCAGTCGGTAGCCTCACATCCACAGGGCCGGGGAGCACTTCGAGTTTTCCGTGTTTTGACCGCGCACCGCGCAAGACTTTTATTGGGTGGCTAAGGGCTCTGCCCGCAAGGCGCCCGCGTCGCCGACGCGGTACCATTGACTAATCCCGGGATTCACACCCACACGACCAAATAGCGAAAATCCGAATATACCGGGCGAAAACGGAATCTCAGAGCCGAAAAGAACGTCGGTTCAAGTTTGGTAAACGCTAAACATGGGCGATCCGGCGCTTCCTTCGGTTGGACGGACGAAATGATCGCGGAAAAGCGGGACCGCCATCGCGACATCGGGGGGTTCACCATACATGCCGAGCCTGCTCGGCCTGCCATGTGCGCGCGCGCTCGCCCGAGCGCAGCCACCTGCGGACTGGCCAGCCTGTTCCTGGCTCGTGCCCAGCCTCTCCTTCCGCTGCCGCCGGCCTCGCAGTCCCGCCAGCCATCACGCTGCAGAGAGCCTGCGTAGACGCCACAGACGCCAATTCTGCAGCCCACAGCCCTGGCAACTGAGGGCGAGGGCCAGCAGTATACGACGACGACGGCATCTCACACCCCGCGCTGGCCAGCGCCATCAGCCCCTCACGGCCCGGCCCAACCTCCCTTCGCTAGCGCCATCGCCTCCAGTGCCTCCAAATCAAGCCGTCGCACCTCTCTTCTTCAGCGAATGCAGCGGCAGCACCACGTCAGAGGCCGGGCCGACTGGCGGACCTGCATGCCCAGCCATGCCCCCCACTCCCCACCATCTTGGATCGATCAGCTGACAGCTCCACCAGCTCCCACCACCGCGTGTCGTGTCATGAAGCATGATAGATAGACATAGAAAGCATGAACCATCGAAAGGTCTGGTCTCCAAAAAGAGCTCTCGGCCTGCCGCGCGCGCCCGCGCCCCGCCCCTTTTGCGCAGCAACACCTTAAATTTCATGGCCCTCCGAATTCGGGTCGGAGCGCAGCGGAGTGGGCCCCGAGTTTGAAAAGGGCGACGGACGCTTGCGTCCTAGCCTCCAACAACGCCTCCCCGGCGCAGAGGGGCCCCCAGAGGGATGCTCAACCGCCCCATGCCACGCCGCTTGCGGCGGTCCTATTCCCACCAGCTCGCGGGGCCACTTATTAATTTTCCCCCACTGTCTGCGGAACGAGGCCTGGCAAGGCGCAAGCGCTCACTCGCCTCCTCCGCGGCCATGCCCTCCGCCCGGGCGGAGCGAGCAACACAAGAGTGGAGGCGGATCACCATACTAACCCGCTGAATTCTTTTCTTTTTCCCGCTGTACCTAGTGTGCCAGTGGGTTGCGCCCTGCCAGTCCTGTGGGCTGTGCCCAGTGTTGGCTGTTGCGCGTCAGCCCGGTAAAATTGTTTTTCACCTTGTATGTAAAATTCTCGTCGCCGCAATTCTTTTTGTATACAATTTTGTTTTGTTTTGTTTTGTTTCGTCGCTGGCGGGTGGTTGGTGGCTGGGCTTAGTTGTTTGCCACACACACGCACCCCTTTGGGGTCACAGCCCCCCCCACGATTTCTTTTCCTTGTTCTTTCCGGTTCTTGTTTTTAAAACCCCGCTTCTCTCTTATATGTTCTATTCGCGCGAAAATTCTTTTTTCGTGCACTGTTTCGCGGGCGCTTACCACTGCCTTTTCACCGACGGTGGCGAAGAGGGCTGGCAGCATCGCCCTCCTGCCTGACACGCACGCCGCACGCACGCACGCTGCGCAGCCGCCGCCCCCAGCCGCGATGGAGAACATGGCCGTCGAGAACGTTAACAACATCGTCGGCACGTTGAAGCGTCGGCAGGTAGAAATGTTCTCGGACGAGCACATGGACGAGCACATCAACAAGCGCCTTGCGACAGCCGCCGATGCGCTGCAACAACGGCGGCACTGGCTCGAGTCTGCGAGCAGCGAAGACCTGGATGCGTGGCGGCAGCGCGGCGATCGCGCCGCGCTCTGCCGGCTCGCTTCAGACGCCGCGGGCGACGCCCACCCGAGCTTTCTTCAGCTCCTGCACGCGCTGCTGCACAGCCGCTCATCTGATGAGGATGCATCGCTGATGGCTCGCGTGGCCAGTGTGCGCGACCGTGCCACGTCGGCTCACGCCGGCGGGCGATTTGTTGCGCTTCACGAGGCAGCCGAGCTAGTCCTCGCTCTTTGGGCATCACGGTAGGTTGCGGGGCCTCGCGAGCACCGGCACGCGCACATGGCTCACAAGCGCCGGGGACGCCCGCAAGGCTGACTGAAGGCAGCGACGTGTCGGCTGACGGCGCGCCGCGTCATGACTCAGCAGTGCATGCGCGGGACCAGCAGGCTACTCCAGGGTACAAAATGTGGGGTGTCGGGGGTAGCCGGTGTAAAAAACGTGTGCAGAGTGAGTGAGGGCCCCCTCCGCGTCTCCTGAAGGCAAGAGAGTGTGCGCGCAGACTGAGCGCGCAGACCGAGATGGCACACACATCGTGCGCCTGTAATAGCTAAAGACTTAGCTAAAGGTGCCCCCCCCGCACCCGGCGACGCCAACACAACTACACCTCCAGTGTGGACATTCATGTCTTGAACACGACTCGGGGTCGCGTGGCTCAGACTCAGAGAGAGAGCCGGGATGCGGCACGTCGCGCCGATAGCCACTCACGCCGGAGGGATTGGCCCCACCGTGAAGGTCTCGCCCGCGCTGATGCCCTCCGGCACGCTGATGTCGAACTCGCGGCCGTCGGGCAAACGCAGCCGCATCGCGCGCGAAAGAGGCAGCGTCTCCGGGCAAGCAACCTCCACGTGCAGACTCTGCGCCGCCGCCGCGCTGGCTGCCTCTTGCTCCGCCTCCGCCTCCGCCTCCGCCTCCTCCTTCGATTCCACCGCCGCCGCCTCGGCCGCCGCCGCCGCCTCGGCCGCCGCCGCCGCCTCGGCCGCTGCAGCCGCCGCCGCTGCCGCCTCCACCCGCTGCACCTCCTGGGCCGCCTCCGCTCGGACAAGCTCCGCCTCAGCCACCACTTCGGCCGCCGCAGCCGCTGCCGCATCGGCTGCCGCCAGCTTGCGCCTCGCAGATGCAAGCTCTGCCTGTAGCACCGCCGAGGCCTCCAAAGCCTCAGCCGCTGCAGCCGAGGGCGCTGGCGTGGGCGACGCTCGTGGCGCCGCTGGTGGCGGTGGCGATGGCGGTGGCGCTGCCGTCGCCGGTGGCTGCTCAGGAGGTGCGTCGGCGACGCTGGCGGCAGCAGCGGGAGTCGCGTCCGCGTCGGCGTCGCTGCAGAGGTACCCGCGAAGTCTGGTAATTTTGCTGCGCGCCATCTCCTCGTCGCCACGCTTCATGAGCTTTATGAAGTTGCGCCGGTAGTTGTGCGACAGCTTTGAGTACAGCTCTTCGGTCATGCCCCACTCCACCAGAGGCTCAGGGATCCGACGTTTCTCAGGCGCTTCGGACGCCCGGATGTGGGAGGATGGTACTGCGTGGCGTGCGCGAACCGACAGGCGGACGACGTGGCCGGCCGACGCCAGCAGCACGCCAGAAAGCGCCACCACGAACATGAATCTCCTCTGCTGTGCCGCAGTCACTCCTCGCTGCTCGGTGTGAATGCGCGCGGCCATCTAGGCCCGCGGGTAGTCTCCCCCCATCCCCAGGGCCTCCAGGGCTCGCACCTCAACCTCTCACAGACCAGCGCACAGCGCCATACGACGTATTTTCTTCTCAATAACAAGGCTGTGAACAGAGTTCGTACACCGAGCAGCTGGGAGCAACTCGAGATCCCTCGAGAGTTCACGCGGAGTAGGCTGGGGCTCTAGTCAACACAAAGTCGCACCAGGCGAAGCTGCAGGCGCTCGCGCCGGAGACGGCCGCGACGCTCGAGCGGCTTGCGGAGGATCTCGCGCGGACTTTGCAGGCCATTCAAAACGCCGAGCAGAAGGTCAACACCCAATGCGCCGACGCGGTCGCGCGCTATGCAGAGAGAAAGGATGAGCTGAGGGCTCGCATGGAGGAGTACAACAAGAATGCTGACACGATCAACGCGCTGACCAGTGATCTTCAGTCCGTCTCGGAGGATCTCGCCAAAGTGAAGGCGCAGATGGACACCCGAGGTGCGTCGATGACGGACACAAAGCCGCTGCTCAAGGTGAAGACGGCCCTTACGCAGCTGCGCACCGAGACAAAACAGCTCGAGATTCGCATCGGCGTGCTCACTTCGACGCTGACCTCGAAGAAGCTCAAGGAGGCGAGCATACCGAGGAACTCAGAGGTTTCCAAGCGCGGCGCAGATTGCGAAGCGTTCCTTGACGACGACGATATGGAGCAGCTCTAAGGACACAGTCTCTCACATTGTGGACCGGAACATATTGTGAATCTGAAATAGAGCTCATCTCAGAGCACGTGAGGCCGGACGCTCTCTCTCGAGTGTGCGCATGGTGTGCAGGATCTTGTTCCTCGCCCTGCAAAAAATACACATGTACATGTACATGTCATGTTGTGCATGCACACAAGTCACCCCGAACGACTGCGACTGGACAGCCTATGGCGCGCACATTAGGTGCGAGGGTTCGAGTGTGCACAGAGAGTCAGTAAAAAAGGCCGTTGCGCGTTGCATGGCGCGTTGGCAGATGGTACATGGTAGTAAAAGGCGGGGCGTGTGGGGCGACACACACACGCTCACGGGCACGGGGCGAAACGTCTAGCACAGACCAAAAAGGTGAATGAGAAATTAGTATAGGTGGTTTTGTGGGTGAGTTCTACGGCCTCTCTCTTTGTTGCCTCGCTCGTCGCGTCAGAAGGAAACGACCCCCCGTAGGTGGGGGAGCGTGCCCCCTTTACCCTCCCGAGTCGCGAGGAATTCGATGTGTCGCTTGAACTTTGTCGTGTCAAGTCCGTTCGCATGCTCCGTCTTCGTGACGTCGACCAACTCGCCGAAGGTGAAGTGGGCCGTCGCCGGCACGGGCATCGGCAGCTTCCACGCGGCGGCAATCCGCAGCTTTGGGACCGTCGCCAGCGAGTAAGCGTCGGTGATGGCGGCGACACCGCGCGCGAGCGAGAACACTCCGTGCATGATGGGCTTTGGGAGGCCCATCGCCTTGCAGTAGATCGGGAGGTGGATCGGATTCATGTCTCCTGAGCACGCCGCGTACTTTTTCGAGTGATCGCGCTTGATCTCCTCGACAAACTGCTTGGGCGCCGAGGCGGTGGGCCCCAGATTGGTCTTGGCAGCCTGCTCCGCCGCCGTCAGCTCCGGCCGGCGCTTCCTCGCGGCGCGCGCCTTCTTCGCGTCGGTGGAGGTGAAGGTCATCGTGGTGCTCACCAGCAAGCGGCTGTTCAGCGGCGAGGAGACCTCGATGAGCACGTCGCACTCGGCGCCGATCTCGTTGAGGCGCGAGCCGGTGACGGAGATGCTGTAGTTGTACACGCCGAGCACAGAGGCGTCGATGCACTCGAACTGCTCGATGACGTGCTTGGCGTGGACGACTCCCATGACCGAGAGCGGAAAGTCCGGCGAGGCGACAACGTGGCGGATCAGCGCCGACATCGTCAGCGGCAAGGAGACGTAGACGGCCGAGATGTGCTTTTCGATGTCAGGCGAGTGGCAGAATGCCGCCCACTTGCGGGCGAGCGGCAGGTTGAGCACCACCTCCTTGCCTTCGTGGCGCGTGCGCGCGGCGAGGACCTTGGAGCTGAACGGCGGGTAGAGGGTGCCGGAGGATTTGGTGAACACGGACGCCAGAATGTCGAGGGGGGAGAGGCCGATCATCGTGCTAAAGAGAAGGAGGATGGCCACGGCGACTGTGATCACGAGTACGATGAGGATCGCGAGCATGCTGCCGCGCAGCCTTCTAGCCTTTCGGCGTCGGCGAGCGTACAGAAAAAGAATCTGTTTGCTGACAGAAGAAACTACGAGTTTGTTGTGTGTTGTGTGTTGTGGTGGTGTGCGGTGTGCGGGGTGTGTGTGTGTTGTGCATTGTGTGTTGCGTGTTGTGCGGTTTGGAAATAACTTCTCGACTGGTTCAAGGGTGGGCGACGGCTAGCGCACCACACCCCTCTCCTTAAAATCCCTGTGTGGTGGCGGCGTGCCGTTCTCCCATCCCTCCCTTGGGTTCTCTGTTTTCTTTTTTTCTTTCAAGTGTGTGCACTCACTCACACTCACTCACGTACGTCGTGTGCGTGTCTGGTGTTTCTTAGCTCCGAGTAGAGGGGGCGTTCCGCCGCTAGGGGACACCCAAAGCGCAGAACCAACCCTCGGAGAACCGATTGTTTATCCTTTACGGCCCTTTCCCTGCGAACGCGCACCCCCAGGGCTAAGGGCTCTTTAGCCCGTAACCCGATATCGATCATCCGGCTCGCTGGGTGCGCTTCTTAGCTCCCCGGCCCTGGATGTGAGGCTGCCGACTGCACTCCAAGACTCCAAGTGCTCAAGTGCACATTTGGTGCTATTAAAGAAGTCCGTGGTTAGAACTAACCGCAACTATTTCAAAAATTATCACGTTTGGCGTTGGGGTGCGGGGGACGATGTGATCGATGACGATGACATGTACGTCAGAGTCGGCGGCCGGGACACCCCACCCCCCAACTGTTCCCTTGACGAACGGCGAGGCGCGAGGGCGTGTCTCTCGGTGGATGGTTCATGAACAATACGCGCTCCGCCAACCACTCAGCGCGCGAAGTAATACTCGGCGTGTCCGATCTTGCTGAGCTGGTCGTAGTAGACGCCCCGGCGCCCATCTGGCGTGACCACATTCTGCAAGTAGTAGAGGTGCTTCATCTCTCCGCCGCAGCAGAGCGGGCAGATGGCCTGCCGCCGGTTCCAGTTCGAGCCGTCGGGGCCGTGGCCTTCTGGCTCCTGTGTCACGACGGGACGGAAGGGGATGGCGAGTGTGAGCGTGTGAGAGGTGCGGGTGGAGCGTCTCCTGCACGCACACCTGCACCATGTCGCACGCGATGCAACATTCGGGCACCTTAAAAAACGGCGGCAGGCAGGGGATGCAGATGCAAAAGTTTAACTTGACGCTGATCGTGGCCTTGAGATAGTCCTCCGTGAACTGGAAGCCGTCTGCGGCGGTGCGGGCGGGTGCCGAGGGAGGGTCGGAAGAGGGGGGGGCGGTGGAGGGCCAAAACGCACGCACAGCTCTGGTTGCAGCAGCGGTTGAAAAAGGGACCAACTCCGTTCTCGAAGAAGTTGTTCCCGCCCGACCACTGCGCCGCGCTGTACAAGCCGCCGTATCCGCCGTAAGTCTTGATCAGGCCGGACTTTGTTTCCGCGTCAAATTCCATCCAGCGCTTGGTGAGGACCGTCCCGGTGATGCCGCCCTCCCCTTCGATCATCACCCCGGCCAGCATCTTGGGGAGTTGGGGCGACGCCAGAGTGAGAGGGGAGAGGCGGTACCAGATTGGGAGGGGTGAGGGGGGTGCGCCTTGATCTCCTCGATGTCCTTGATGCCGTTTGGCACCCGCGGGTAGGCGTCGTCACAAAAGCAGAGCGCCTTGCCGCAGGCGGAGGGCGGCACGTGTGCGCGCGTGTCTGTGAGCATCCACTCGTTCAGCGCATGCAGGGGTCCGTCCCCGTCCGGTGCAGCGGGCAACGGCAGAGCGCTTACACACCAGCATCGCTCGGGGCAGCAGTTGAGGTCATGCCCACCTCCTTTCGCCTTCGAGACGTCTCTCACTTGCGGCGACTGCTCGTGGCCTCGCTCTGCACGCCGCAGGCCATTCACGTATTGCAGGCTCGGCGGTGGCACGGCAGGCTTGGCAGCCACTGGGGCGATCGCGGTGCCGGAAGGGGGCATCCCGATTGTCGTAGGATAGTGCAGTTGCTGCCGCGCAAAAGCCAGGGTGGCATCGAGGTACCGCCCGTCGATTGATCGATTGGATTGTAAGTTTGAGGGGTCTCTAGGTGTATTGTCGAGGGGTGAAGAAAGAAAGACGCCCGCGTTCTGTTCTGTGTGTGAGTGTGTGACACACACACACACACACACACCGTTCTGTTCTTCTTTTGAGCTTAGCCTTGATTTATGTTCTTCTTTTTGTCATCAAGCCTGTGTTCGTCAAACTACCCTCCCCCCTGGGTTTCAGGCTCGTTCGCAAGGTTCTGGGTGTGGCTCCAACGCTACGCTCGCAACCCCAATGACGTCGCTGCAACCCACTGTCGACGAAGCGCACCGCTTCATCCCCGAGTACCGCGGCGAGTGCCCGCAGGCGGGGCGGTATTTCGACTCGCAGGCCGCCATCTCGAACGGCATACACGCTCTCTGGGACCGGCTCTTTGGCAAAGAGGCGGTCGCGGCGCTGGACGACCACCCACGCGAGGCGGCCTACTTTGCGACCTGCTCGCTCGCGATGGTGGTCGCGCTCTACGCCTCGCGCTCGGTCCTAAACGCGGTGTGGCCCGACTTTGCGAAAATCACGCCGCGCCACAAGCAGATGTACGTTCTGATGAACCTGATGAAGTCGCTGCTGCTCGGCGCTCAGGCAACCTCCTTCTCGTGGCTCTGGTACTCGTCCAAGGAGTACGGCTGCACGCTCAACCCGCTCGGCTTCAACTTGAGGCGACGCCTCCATCCCCTCCCCCTCCTCTGCCTCTCCCGCCGCCTCTCTCTGCCTCCACTCCTCCTGTCTCCGCCTCCGCCCGTCCCATTACACGCCCCTAGCGCGCACGCACCGCGCGCCGAGAGGCCCCCGGCGCCCGACCCGTCAGCTGCAACTGGAGCGTCGACGCCGGCCACCACGCATACCTCAAGCAGATCTCGCTGCTGTACGCCGCGGTCGACATCGTCGCGCTGGCTGTCGTGCACAAGCTGCCGCTCACGACCAAGATCCACCACTGGGCGGTCACGGCGTGGCTGCTCTGGGTGATGACCATCGACTTTGGCGAGTCGCCCATCGCGCAGAAGCTCATGTTTTACGGCTTTTGGTCCACGCTCGCCTTCCCCGTCAACGGCGAGACACAGCCGCAAGGAGCCACACGGAGCCATATCGCGCGCGCCACCAGCCAGCCCTGCCGCCCGGTGCCGTAGGCTTCCTCGGCCTGCGCGTCACATCGCCCGGCTCGTGGTGGATGCGACCCCTCTCCCGCGGCTGCTTCGTCCTCTACGCGGGCTGCTGCTTTTGCAACTGGTCCCTCCACCTCGCCTGGGGCGCAGACAACGCCGCCCGCGGCGTCCTCCGCTGGCAGGAGGTCCTCTACCTCGTCTCGCTCTCGCTGCTGGCGCGACGCACGCCCCTCGCCCCTCCCCTCCCGCCGCCTCCCCTCCCCTCGCCGACCGCCCCGCCTCCCCCTCGCCGCCCCCCCCTCCCCCAGGTGCGCGACGACCTCATCCTGATGAAGTGGCTCAAGAACTTCAAGCCCGCCACGCCCGAGGAGCTCAAGAAGCTGGCCGCCCGCCAGGCGCAGGAGGCGGCCAAGGGGGCGGGCGGGCAGGCAGGGCGCGGCGAAGCCTTCCCCGTCTCGGAGGGCGCGAAGAAGAAGTAGGGGCCGTCCGCCTCCCTCGCCCGCACGGTCGCCCTGCTCCGAGGGAGCACGAGGGGCGGCGAGGCGGGAGAGGCGGGCGATGAAGTAGGGTCGACCGCGCCGCTGATTGCAGGCGCGGACTATTCCAGCGGTGTGTGACGAGGCTGCTCGGGCGGCGCTTTGGCGCTGCGCCCACCGCGTCCCACGGTCGCCAACCCGGGGGTACTTACTGGATTATGCGTCCACCGGTGTATCATTATCTCTCGTTTCTATCGTGCACGGCCTCGCTATACCTCGTAGAAAAATGTTAAGACGAGCGTGCTGCGCCCCCCCCCCCCTGGCCCGCCGGCCCCGCGGCCACCGCGCAGCCGCCGACTGGCCCGGCGCGCAGCGCGCTGGCCACATCCCACATGGCGCTGGCGCACGTGTTTGATTTATGAGAGGGAGGTTATTAGTCCCGCTATGGATATGTAAGAGCCACTAATGCAATTGTCGGCCACCTTATGCACATCCATGCCCACGGTTCGTAGGACGTCGCTGAGACGTCGTGTATTTTGGTGCCGTGTCAAGCCGAGTGGAGGCTCAGTGATGCGTCACGCATACGCCTCGCTTTACGCGTGCGGACAGAAAGCACGATCGGTGATTTCAAATGTGCTGCGTATTATGCGCACGTCTTCTGTCCCGATCGTTACCACCGACCTTCTGGCCGCTACGCACCACACACCACGCATCTGTTTTATGTAAGCTTTGCCAGAGAGGCTCGCTCTCGGGCCGCTACGCACGGTGTATTACGCACAGGTCTTATGCAGTGGGATCGTAAATCGGGGCTGGGTGAGCCTATGACCGACGCATTACGCACATGCTCTACGCTCTCGACCGTGAACGGCGGCGGAGAGGGGGTTACGCCTCATGTATTACGCACACGTCTGACGCATCGGTCGCCATGGGTGTCGTTTGGAGCTTACGTCCCACGTATTACGCACACGCACGACGGATTTGACTGAGAAGTGGCGGCCAGCAAGGGTTACGCCTCACGTATTACGCATACGTCTGACGCATCGGTCGCCATGGGTGTCGTTTGGAGCTTACGTCCCACGTATTACGCACACGCACGACGGATTTGACTGAGAAGTGGCGGCCAGCAAGGGTTACGCCTCACGTATTACGCACACGTCTGACGCATCGGTCGCCATGGGTGTCGGGGGGAGCTTACGTCCCATGTATTACGCACACGCACGACGGATTTGACTGAGAAGTGGCGGCCAGCAAGGGTTACGCCTCACGTATTATGCATACGTCTGACGCATCCGCCCCACCTAACCCCTAACCCCTAACCCCTAACCCCTAACCCCTAACCCCTAACCCCTAACCCCTAACCCCTAACCCCTAACCCCTAACCCCTAACCCCTAACCCTAACTTCGCGCTGCCGCTAGGGCTGCCATAAGCTGGCTAGGGTTGTATGTGCGCTGGTAACAACAGACTCGGGCATAGCCCTCGACAGCCACCCCCTAACCCCCCCACCCCCCCCCTTTATGTGCGCGCACTGGCGCTGCCGCTCGGGCTGCCATAAGTTGGCGCTGCCGCTAGGGCTGCTGCACAATCATGAGCCTGTCTCCAAACACCTCTCCGACGCGCTCGACTATAGTCCAAATTGGACGATGGACTATATGTCGGGACGGCGGCCATTTGCTCAGGCGTCAGAATGCTGAGCTCGTACACTGGCAGCTCCGCAGAGGTTGAGGACGGCGGCGGCGGCGGTGGCGGCGCGGTGAGATCGCTGGTGTCCCTGCCCGCCTCCCTGCGGGCGTAGAAGAGCGCCGCCTCCTCGGCGGTGGCGAAGAGGCCGAGGCGGACTTGCTTGCCGCCGTCCCTCACCTTCAGCTCGTACTTCTGGCTGCCTTGCTGCTTCGGGCGGTAGCAGACGCCTTTGTAGCCGGTGTTGCTGCTGCTACTGGCGGTGAGGGTGAGGCCCTCCCTCTCCGCCTGCCGTATCGCCTCGGCGCCAGCTGGAATGGGAGCGGGGCGGGGCTGCAGCAGCTTGGCGGCGTCGGCGCGGCCGTACTCTGACTGAGCGTAGGCGGTGGCCGCCTCTTCGGCGGTGTCGAAGCAGCCGAGGAAGACATGCTGGCCGCCAGCCTTCACCTTCGCCTGGAACTTCTTATTGCCGCGGATGTAGGACACGTTCTTGTAGCCAGTCGTGCTGTTCTTGGCACTGGCTGGGATCAGCATAACGCCCTCTGACGACGCGGTCCGAGGCGGGGCCATGATGCAGCGGACGCACGTAGAATTTCGCGAGTTTGACAATTGGGATTCGATTTGGATTGAGCAAGGCAGCGCGGGAGCCTGAAATCATTGGCCAGGCAATCGTCTCGCGGGCGTTTTGGCGAGTGCAGAAACATAATGCGTATACGTAGTACGTCAGCGCCTCCAGGCTGTGGCGCCAGGAGGGGGTACGTATGCGGATACATGATACGTCATGCGGGCCTGAATTGGTAAAATTATGCTGCGTAAGTGCGGGGCAGTGCCAACATTGAAGTATTCTGTGCTGTTTTCGAAGGAAAATATGCGCTGTGAGCAGGTCCGGGGTGAGGGCCGGCCTTCATATCTGCTGTATTTTGATAACTGCGCCTGTCTACGCACCAGGTTACGCACCCGAAACCAGAGCATAAGGCGATGCGTATTCATTTTGTGGGTTGGGCATATCCATAGCGGGACTGATCACGATTGTTATGAGAGCAGGGCAGACCCGGGGACGGGGGAGTCGGAGCAGACGCAGTGGCTCAATATTTACCGCGGTAACCGGTATGGGAGTTTTTGGCTAATCAAACCCTAGGCCTGAACTAGAGCCGTAGTGGTATCGGATACCACTTGCCTCACGGAAATCAAAGCGAGTGGGAGTGCCTTTTTGGTGGCAAAATCGGCAAAATCGGCAAATACCCGGTATTTTGCGGGTATACCTGGAAAAACCGGGTATACCGGGTAATACCTGCACTTTTGCATGCCGCTTTCGCCCCCGGGACCACACACACAGCCGCTACAACTAATCGAAAACCCCGCATACCACTTTCGCATACCACTATACCACACCACTCCAAAACTAATCAAAATATCACCAAATACCAGTCTCATACCGGTAAATATTGAGCACTGAGCAGACGGCATCGGCCGCCGAGGGAACGTTGGGAAGAGGCACGAGGAGGGCGGCGACCTCGACCGACTATGGAGGACCAGTCGCTAGACGACGCAGGGCAGACGACGGGGGAGAGTTGGGGCAGACGCGCAGGGCGCCACACTACAGAAGGTGCTCACCTTGAGCACTTGAGCACTGGATAGGGTCGATTCCGCATATGGTACGGGTTACGGAACCCCTCGAGCACCTCAACAGACAACACCTTGAGTGCAGTCCCTCTGACCCTACCCCCGGTGCCGGTGTGGGCGCTGGCCGGCACACTTAGGTAGCGGTACAGTAAGGTACAGACATGGGCCACTTACCTAAGGTGGAGGTATAGGACACCGCGCGCTACCTCGGTAAAGGTACGGGTGAGGTATGTGGGCGCCTCGCCGGACACACGCTCGCCCCCTCCCGACGGCCCCGCCCGACACGCGACTCACTCATGCAGCGTATGGCGTGTTCTGGAGAACACCGGCGCGCTGGAGCAGCGACATACCGACGCCACCGAGCGGGTCGGCGGAGGGTGGGTCGGCGGCGTGGCCGGAGGTCGACGGGCCGGCCGAGCCCGCGAGGATGGCGCAGTCGAAGCGGCAGCATCGGAGCTCGATGGGTCCGGCGAGGTGGAGGGCGGTGCAGCCGAGGGGGCGGAGACGTTGCCGTGCTTCAGCATGTAGCGCGCGATGATCGCCTCCTCGGTGGGCCGCAAGCACAGATACTTCCAGTTTGTTGTGCACCTTGACGATCTGCCCAGCCGCATGGTGAAGTAGTTCTTGACCTCCGGTGGCTTCTTGGTGGGCTTTGCGTCGCCGGGCGCCGGCGCGTCGGCCGTCTCCGACATCTTGTCGAGGTACTGAATCTCGCTCTCGCGGTTGTCCTTGTACGTCTCGTGGCGCAAGCGGTTCCAGAGCCACAGCGGCGTCCAGAAGCCCTTGTGGTCGGGGTCGTCGATGGCGTCCGAATCGCAGATGAAGCGGATGCCGGGCCCAGTGTGCGCGGCGCCCCAGGCCTTGCCGTGCCGTGTGAACGTGTGCCGCTCCGTGAACTCGACGGCCGTGCCCGTGTACGACGCGTTCTGCCCCGCGCGCCGGTGAGCTGCGGGAAGTGCTTGCCCGGGACGTCCATGCCCGGTCTTGACAGTTAGCTTGACGGCCCTCGAGACTGTCAGGGACAGCGGGCCCGGGTACTGCTTGATTACGTCCATGCCCATGGACTGGAGCGTCGCGTTCTGCGTAGAGGAGGGCTTCTTTGGCGCCATGAGAGCTGTGTTGTTGCGTTTCGCGCGACGGGCGGTGCACACCTTATTCGCGCGCACCGCCGGTGTGAACGTCTCGAGAGTACCCCAGGTGCCGGTGTGGACATGTGGAGGGTACCTCGGTATAAGGTGCGCTGAAGGTATAGCACTCACTCACACACCTAGCTCCTAGGTAGCGGGCGTGGCCGTGGGCGCTGCGCGCCGTACGGCGCGCCTACCACTGTGTCCCGGTACAAGGTGCACCTTTCTGTAGCGTGGGCAGGGCGAGACGAGGGAAGGAGGGCAGGACTTTGCGGAGATCAGCAGGAGGATGTACGAAGAGTGGAAGAGATTAGGAGCAGCAGGGACCCGAGGGACCATGTGGAAGACGGCTAGTGCTAGTCCCCCATCGTGCTCGAGCGGCATCGTGAGGACGACCGCCCCGGCTAGTCGCCGACCACACCCACAACGAGAACACCCTGCACACAAAGTACAGAGATCGCACGGGTGGGGACCTGTTCCTTTTTACCCATCTCCTAGAGAGAGTCCGTTTTATTTATTTATTTGTTTGATTTATCAATCCTATCGCTCCCGTTACGCGTTACCCCGTTAGTTAGGGCGTTACGGCGTTAGCCGTTACATCACACGGCTTTTTTGTTATATACACACACCGACACGCAAACCCCGCGCGCCGCGGCTCTACCTCTACGCTCTGGTGATCTAGATCACAACGCGAAATCTCCGAGCCTCAGTCCTGGCGGGCGCTGGGCTGGCAGCCGGCCCTCGCTACTCCTATTGACGAATGATGCAGCGAGCAGCGTGCGCCTCTGCTCGCCTCGGTTTGCGCCTGCGCCGTGCCACGTGAGCGAATCCATGAGGACCGCGTCGCCAGTGCGCAGCGCAAACCACGCTGTGCGTCGCTCTCCCAGATCGCCACCCACCCTTGGCGGCGGCATCCAGCGCCGCCCCGGGAAGCAGCGGGGCTCATGGGTTTCCGGCACAAACCGCGTGGGCCCCATCGTCTCGTCGAGAATGTCATGCAGCGCAAGAAAGATAGTGACAGTCCGCGGCGTTCCCCACGCCGCGTCGCTGTGCAGATCCTGCGCGGCTGTGCCCGGCTCACTGGTGATGGCCTGCAGCCCATCGAGCTCCGCATCCCGCCCAAGCGCCTGCACGAGGATTGCTCCCGCCTCGGTGCCTCGCAGTGCGATCTGAAGCACCTCCTCCACCCAAGGCGAGAAGGGCAACAAGAAGTCGCGCTGATGAGTCGGCGGTGGGGCACCGCCGTCGCCGCGGCAGGTTGCGAACGGCAGGAAGTGGCGATCCGAAGGTGCGCCGAGCGTTCCAGGCAGCGACAGCATGCGGTCCAGGCTCTCGATGACCCCCGCGTGGCACGCACGGCACGCGTCGACCATCTCCGCGCCCGAACTGCGCACGACGCATACGCCAGACGAGTCGAGGTCGCCATGTGTCACAGCAGCCATTTTTCTAAAAGAGAATTTTACCAATACTCCCTCGCACAACACTGGGCACTTAAAATCCCTGTGTGGTGGCGGCGTGCCGTCCTCCCATCCCTCCCTTGGGTTGTCTGTTTTCTTTCTTTCTTTCTTTTACTGGGCACGGGACTGGCGCGCACTGGCACTAACACAGGTATTAGAGAATTTTACAATCAAATGGCACTAACAGAGAATTTTACAAAAGAAAACTTATCTCAGGCTGATCTCAGGGGAAAGGAGACTGCCGTGGGAGCAAAAGCACGGGTCGGACGGCCGGTTGAGCTGGCGCCATTCATGCCGCGCTGCGTGCAGATACCGCGATTTCGGGCCCGGGGTTGTGCGTTTATGTATGTAAAAGAGGGGACGCGAATGTTGGACGGAGGGTGGACGCGTCCGGGGGGGGGGGGGGTCGGGGGGGGGTATACCTTCGACCAAAAGCGTGACAGCTGCGGAGGGGCTGGAGAGCGAGTCGTAACACATCGGAGCACATCGGAACGCCCCTGCTAGCGACGCCTGGGCGGCGACGATGCCGCAGGCGGCGACCGCGGAGCACCGCGGGGACGGCGTCGACCGGCGTAACGCCCACCACGAGCGATCGGCCCGCGAGAGGAGCGAGCGCGAGGCGGGAATGAGGGCGTTCGAGCCGCCGCCGGACGAGGAGGGGGCGGTGGAGCACCTGAGCGCGTCCGTCGTGCTCGCGGCGGTGGAGGAGAGCGGGCCCAACTACCTGCTGCCGAAGGCGCCGGAGCCGGTCAAGTCGCGCCGGAAGCGGCTCATGGTGGATGAGGCAGCAAGGCAGGCGGGTCAGGTGATCCTCGAGACGGGCACGCGAGTCGAGATCTTCGCGGAGGATTCGGGGGAGGAGAGGTGGTGGCCGGGGACCATCATGGAGCGGACGGAGGACACCGACGGCCGGCTCGTGCACCGCGTCCAGTACACCAACTTCGAGGGCGACCGGTACTGGCACGTGCTCGACGACGAGCAGTGGCGCAGGGTGGCGGACACGGGGCCAGAGGTAGACCACGCCCGCGCTGGCGCTGGCGACGCGGCACTCCGCGACGGCGCGAGCTTGGCGGCCTCCAGACTAATGAGGTGGGACAACGCCCGGGGGGAGACGGCCGGCGGGGCGAGCGAGACGACCGGCGAGGCGGGCTCCGCCGAGACGACCGGCCAGGCGGGCTCCGCCCCTGACCTCAACTGGCCGGGGCGGAGGAGGGTGCGGCGCAGCGCCGCCATGGAGCTGCTTCGCACGCGGGACGAGGCCGAGCAGCGCGAGGCCAGGCGGCCCGACGACGCACCGATGCTGTCGCGACACAGCGCCACGCTGTCGCGTCATCTCGTGTGGGTGCGCCGCCTGCTGAGGGAGTACCTCGCAGAGCTGGCGGAGGACAGCCTGTCGGTGCCGATGCAGCGCACTTCCCGCGGCCTTCACCCGACCATGCGGTGGACGGTGCAGTTCGGCGAGTGGCTGGCCACGACGCGGATCGTCGAGTCGAGGGCGTGTAAGTGGCACCTGGCCGAGGAGCAGTCGGCGGGACAGGCGGAGGCGACGGTGCGCAGCGGCCGGGGCTCGAACACGGTGTACGTCGCACTGCAGCACATGAAGAACCACGTCTGGCGCGAGCTGTGGCCCGCGATGCCGGCCGACGCGAGGCAGTACTGGCACTGGGTGACGCGGCGCGTGATGGGGATCTTCGACGGCGGCGGCGGCGGGATGCGACAGGTTGCAGAGAAGGCTGGGAGGGGAGCGGGACAGGCGGCGGCGCAGGCGAGCGTCGCGCGAGGCGAGGGCGTGGAGCAGCAGCAGGCGGCGAGCGCGAAGGCGAGCGCGGACGCGACCCGGCAGGTGGAAGCGGAGCTGCGCGCGGGGACGACCCGCCCGTGCACGAAGCAGCACCTGTTCCAGGCGGGGGAGTACCTGCTGCAGGACGCGCACCTCTCCGAGCCCTTCGAGGTGAACGTGGCCTTCAGCATGAGCGCGTACGTGTGCCTCGCGAGGCAGACCGGCTGCCGGCCCGGGATGACGATGAACGACGCGGACGACCTCGCGAACACTACCAGTCACTGGTGCGCACCCACCGCCAGCGGCACCCGTAGGCACGGTGGGTTGGAGGGCGCCCGAGGGCCAGCGGGGCGGGCGCCTGTTGCGATGAGGGACACGGGTGAGGTGGAAGGCGCCCGGGAGGCGAGGGGAGGGGGCGTGAAGCGACGCGTAGGACGCGGATCGATGCCGCCGGAGGCGTCTCGGCCTCACTCCTCACCCCGAGCCCTGACGCGCGATGCGGCAGGCACGAGGTACCGCCGCTTCGGATGAGCGACTTGCGGATCGACATGGACAACGAGCTGGGCGGCGCGCAGACCGAGGGCGCGTTCCGGGCGCTCTGCAGGATGCAGGTGACGTTCAAGCGGAAGAAGGGCGAGTACTTCGCACACTACGCGTTGGCTGGGGGCTCCGCGACGGCAACCCTTGAGGCGGCTGGTCGGCCCAGACTCCAGTCGTACTCGTGGCGCGTCGTGCGAAGTGCGATGGACTCGTTGGAAGGGAGTCACTAGGGGAGTCAGAGAGGGGGAGAAGCGGCAAGCGGGACCCTCCGGGAGCGGGGACGGCCCTGAATCCTGATGCCGCGCTTTTTTTCGCTCGTGACGTTGTGCTTGTGTGGATTGTATAATCGATGCGCTCGCGATTACTACTCTGTCTCTCTAAAATGTACCACCTTCTCTGTGAGTACACAGGTGTACACAAAGTAGAGCGACAACAGCTGCGATGCGCGAAGAGCCGCGATCGCACCAACACACGAGATTATGATGATCTCCCTCCCTGCTATTCAGAAAAACGTGCCACGGAACGCAAAATAATGTTCGTAGTGCAAGTGCCCACACTGCACACAAGGGTGCAACGACACAGATACTATCTCGGAGATACTCGAGTACAGCACAAACACACAGCAGCAAGCACAACACTGCTCACTTGGACACTGCAGTCGCTGCACACTGGCATCGGAGATGAACGTGGAGGAGCCAAGGGGCGGCCAGGGGGGCGTGGATCGACAACACTGGGCACGGGTGGAGGATGCTCCGGCACAGTTCACCTAAAAAGAATTCATGGACCGAACAGTGTGACTGGGGTGCCTGTATCGCCTGTATCTAGATACCAAACCGCCACCACCCTCGCCCAGGGATCTACAATGCTGTCTTAAGGTCCGACAGGTTCGGCACCGGGCACCGCCTCGGTATACAACAAAATGCGCCTGCGGGCGGACCTTACAGATCACAGATCACCAAACCTCTTCCCGCCCGGGCAACTGAAGCCGGTTATGTACATGGGCCGATCGCTGGTGCTCGTCTCCGCTACGAGCGCCGTGGTTCTCGCCCTTTTCATCAGCGAACGCCGTCGCCGTCGCCGTGTCTCACCGTCAGCGCCGCCATCCTCTCTGCCGTCCTCGCCACCGTCGACACCAAAAGCGTCCGCCTCCGAAGCCGCGACATCGCTCGATCCAAAGACTGGATATCGCCAGCTCGTGCACATCCTCCGCGAGCAGAACAAGAGCGTTGTGCGTGATTGGGAGGCGCGCGAGTGGGCCAAGGCCAAGGCCAAGGTGCAGGAGCGGGTCGCCCGCGCCGAGCGAATGGAGGCGGAGGGCATCCCGGACCCTGTGCGAGAGAAGTCGAAGGCGCTTCTCGCGGCTCGCAAGGCGCGCGAGGAGGCGGCGGCGGCGCACGGTTGTGACGAGCCGGCAAAGGAGCCTGCAGGGCATGCCTGCCGCAGGAAGGAAGCGTCGGCAGGGAGGGCAGGCGGAGCCCTGCCGGCGAAGGCTGCGCCGCTCGCGCAGCGGAACCTGATGCGGCCTGGCGGCTCCAACGCGATGACGATCAAGGAGGAGCTCAAGCGGTGGCCGCACCCGCCGGCGTGCGCGGGCTGCTACGGCGCGCTGGTGGAGCACAGCTGGCCGCTCTACTTTGACCACTTTGACTGGCTGGACGAGATGGCGTCTGCGTACCTCTTCTCTGATGCGGGCGAGGTGCTGCGGCACCTGGTGTACGTGGCCAACTCGGAGGCGCCGCTCGTGAAGAAGCTCATCTTCAAGGCGCTACCGCCGGCGGATCGATCGCCAAGCCCTTGACCTCGCTGAGACCGCTGCCCGCCCTCAGGTGATCCGCTGCCTGCACTGCCACAGCGGCACGCGCGCGGGCTTCATCCCGAAGAAGGAGAAGCAGCTCGCCGTCTTTGACTTCCAGCTGCAGTGGCTCACCGCCGTGCACGCGGCGAGCCTCCGCCTCCCTCCCTGCTCCCGACTTCGCGGTAGAGGTGACCCGCTCCCCAGCACGCAGGCGAGCGGCCACCCGAGCGTCGAGAAGACCGTCCGCGTGCTGTGCGACTACTACCGCAAGCTCACCAGCGACCGGCCGGCGAGCGAGGCGGAGCTCTTCTGGCGCAACCGCACCGGCGTCACCGCGCGCCGCAGCCGCGCTTCGCTCGGCAACACGCTGCCCGGCAACCACCTGCCCAGCGCGGAGATGTGAGGCCTAAGGGGGCCGGGGGGCGGCGGTCGACGGTCTGGGTGCGTGTTGATGGACGCCGCTGCGTCGCTCTGTCCGCGACGTATTCTACCTCTCGGCATGAATTTCCTCTCCTTATTTATTTAACTACATGTGCATTTGCTTGTGGAGCATGTGGACGGGCACATATGCGCGACATGGGCACTCTCCATGGCACTCTCAGTATGAGAAGATATTAGATACACGGCTCTATCTCCCTCAGACTTCGTCTCAGAGTTTGACTTTGATCTTTTTTATTGTTATGTTTTGATTTCAGATTTGCAATTTGGCAATCTCACAACACACGCACAAGTCAAAAGACACCCCGATGCCGATCGTTCCGACTATTCTCCCCGGGGCAGGTGTATGTTATTTTTGCTTGGGCGGCACTCATGATGAAATTCTGCAAAAAACTGACCGGCCCCTGCCCTGCCCCTACCTACCTACCTACCTACCTACCTTACTTATGGGAAACTAAAAAAGAAATCACGGCGTGGGTGAAGGTGGGGTACTATACCAACTAAAGTGATGGTTGGTGGTACTATCCTGCAACCACAGTCCTTCCTGTGACATGGCAGGCCACTCTCAAGCCCTACAAGCACCCCAGATCAACGACTTGGGGAGGGTTGACATCGTGATTTGGGCGGAAAAATTCTTTTTCTGAAAATTCCAGCGTGAGAGAGGGAAAAACCCGACGGGAGGGCCCAGACCCTACCCTACCTACCCCGTCATGAGTGCCGCCCCAAGCAAAAATAACATACACCTGCCCGGGGGGGAATTAAAGGGACCACCGACCAACGCGTATATGCGGAAGAGGGTAATCAGAGTACAGTGCACGGTCTGCCTCTGATCCCGCCGGGGAACCGCCGTACCTTTTTCTTTGGCCGGCGTCCTAAGACATTGCAGCCGGCACCGGGCACCATCTACTGACACACCGATGCCGCTCGCCATGCAATAGAAGGTGAACGAGCTGCCCTGCCGCCAAAGCAAACATGCAGTAAACACTCGAGGCTCTTCAGATCGGCGGCGGTGCCGAGTACAGAGCCTACGCGCCAGAGGCAGGTTCAGCCAGAGCGGGCAGGGCAGGTCATGGGTGGCGGGGGGCGGCCTCAAAGGTGCCCTGTACATGCGCCGCCAAGACCTCGCGCAGCGCCGCAGCCGCGATGGTGTGTGGGTGCATTTCTCCTAGGTGCTCGTCCATCTGCGACCCCGCCTCGGAGCACAAGCCCATGGCTTCGGCGAAGCGGCCCTGAGCCGTCAGTGTGACGGGAAGGAGGATGCCCATCACCTTGAGCGTCTGAGGATGCCCGTCACCCAAGCGCTCGCGCTGAAAACTCCACAGCTCGCGCTGCAGTCTCTCCGCCTCCTCGAGGGCGCCCTGAAGGTAACAGGTGTCGGCGAGATTGTTCAGGGCGGTTGCGATGTCTGGGTGCCCGTGCTTTTGCATCCCATTCAGAACCCTCCGTTGTAGCGCCTCTGCGCGGTCGTAGTGGCCGTCGCGTGCAAATTGGATCGACCGCTCGCCGAGAGCACGCAGCGCCCTGACGCGTCCGAGCGTCAGGCTGGACGATGGAGAGGAGGAGGAGAGGAGGAGGAGGAGCCTGATGGCGTGATGGCCCCTCTTCATTACACCGGTCGCGTCAGGCTGAGCGATTGGCTTTGTTGATGACGTGCACTCATGGACTCATGGACAATTGGCTTTCCCCTCAGGTACCCGGGTACTCGCTTAGTGTAGGTAAACGTCCCGCGGCTTTTTTCTCCCGCTCTTTGTATCGCCTTCTCTCGAGGAGAGGAGCCTGATGGCTCTTCATTACACCTCTGAAAAAGAATTTCGGCACGCTATGAACTCAAACCTACTTCCCATCCGACGAGAGTGAGAAGAATGCGAGGTGGCATGAAGGTCGCTGCAAGAATTGGTGATAAACTGCGGAGAGAGATAGGAAGTGGTAGACGCCCGAGGGTGGGCGACGGCTAACACCACACTTCTCCCCTAAAATCCCTGTGTGGTGGCGGCGTACCGTCCTCCCATCCCTCCCTTGGGTTGCCTGTTTTCTTTCTTTTTACTTCCCATCCCTCGTTTGGCGTGTCTGTTTTCTTTCTTTCTTTTTTACTTCCGAGGAGGACGAACCAGTGGAAAGCCAGTTGTCAGATGTCACGATGCATCCGAAGGGGACCCCAGCGCCGGCATCATCCGTAGAGGCACGAGCGAGTGTTCGAAGAGAGAGTGGACCTGAGCAACAACATGACCTGTAGGCAAATGATCGGAGTGGGAGTCAGAAATGTGGTCCTTGCGCGAGGGGAGCTCGATAGACTCGAGGCTGGAGAGTCCGCGTGTGACCTTGTCGCGATGTCGCGAAGCAAGTGCCACGAAGCGCTATTTCCTGCTCTCAGCTCACCACCTCGCCTTCTCTGTCGCTCTCATGGCCCAGGCCCATCAGTAGCAAGCCTGAGCTGTCCCAGACCGCACTTATCTCGGGTCTTTAAGCTCACACCGGCTCGTGATGCCACGGAGAGGGCTCCGAGATTGTCCCCGGTGGACCCCATCTCCGAGCCAATTGTGAGGGCTTTCCGGAGCGCATTACCGGCGCCACCGACCATGATATGTCCTGATCCACAGCCCTCATACACCAGGCGCATGGATGCAGTCATAATATGTAGGCCTTCTCTCCCGAAGTTTGGAGCAATAGCCGCAAGTAGTACTTGTTGGCAGCTTGGCACTTCACATCGCGACACGTCCAGGTGCCGACGAAGCGGCTTCCCAGCTCACCACCTCGCCTTCCCTGCCGCTCTCCTGGCCAAGGCCCATCAGTATCAAGTCTGAGCTGTCCCAAACCGTCCTTATTTTGGGCGATGAAGCTCGCTCTGGCTCATACCACGGATCTGAAGCCTCACACACGCCTGATTCACCCACAGACACCGCCGGCACGCACTCCCACTTCACACACGCTCAAGCACAACCCCACCAAAGCACAGCCCTGCTCAGAATGGGCAAGGGCTACCACTTGGTGACCCAGGTAGCCTCTGGCCACTGCACTCGGCTCCTCTGCAGCGGTCTTGTGCTATCGCCACGACAGCACGCCGACGGCAAGCTTTGAGGTCCGTCTATTGAAACCTGCTGTGGCCACAGCCGCCCCTCACATGCAGCTCGCCGCCTCGGGTGCTCGGCACTGCGTTCCTGAGGTAGTAGGATGCATGGCCCACGCTGGCGGCCGGCAGAGAGCGCGCAGTCGGCGCACAGCAGCAGCAACCTGCGGCCACGGGCCATGAGACGCTAAGTTGCGCGCATTGCTGCAGAGGCTCGCGCGTGGCGGGAGGGGCGAGAGGGTCGTGTCTGGCTCGCCGAGGCTGCACTCCATCTGGGTGCTGGAGGCGAGCACCCTTGTGTTGCGGGTTGGGTCATTGGGAGGGTGTATTACTGTTTCTGCAGCCATGTGGAATGGGTGACACGGCGCCGCAGAAGGTGCTGGGAGTGCCATGCAGAAATGCTGCCATGTGCAGAGCGCGGCGACTTTGGAGCTCGCCTCGGGCGGTTCCCACAAGTCCGTGCGGAGGTCGGAGAGGGGGTGAACCGCGCCATCCTTCCTCGATCGCCGCGCAAAGCTCGCTTCCGAGCTCTCACGCCGCGCGTAGGGCCCTTAGGGGCCTAGAGAACACAACCCCCTCTCCCTTTTCTCCCCGTACGCTAAAAGTACGTACGCACGCGGGGCCACCCGTACCCGCAGACACCCCTGAATTTCCAATTGCGGATTCAATCCCTCGTAGGGCGCGCTTTCAACTCGAGTATTCGGGGGATGGCCGACGCCGCCTGAACGCATACGATGGACACGGAGGCAGGCGACGGCAAGCACAATGCCGAACTCGTTCCCAGGGGGGGGGGCGCCGCCGGGGGCGCAGCTGGCGGCGCCGCCGGAGGCAGCGCCACCTCGGACGCCTGGTATCAGATCGCCAGCAGCTCTGCGCCGCCGGCCGCAGGTGAAACGTGTATCTGATCTGCTACTATGCTAGACGCTTGACAGGAGCCCAGATGTCTCGAAGCTTACGATGGCCCTGCCGGTGCAGGTGGAGCGGCGTCGACGGGCAGCAAGCTGCCGCTGGTGCTCGGCGTACTAGGCGTGGTTGGGCTTTGCGCTGGTGCCGTCGCGTACACCGAGCCTAAACCGTCTTCACCCGCCACTTCTCGCGACCTACTCTTTGGCGAGGAGGGGAAAGGGAGCGGGAAGGGGGGGTCGCATCCTCAGGTTGCGGGTCGTGGGTGGTCATCACCTCAGCTCACACCGAGAAGCCCGCAAGGTGAAGGCATCAAGATGCCGGACATCAGCAGCCTTTGGGGATGGTGGGGAGGCGCAGGCCGAAACGGCGGTGGCGGAGGAGAAGCGGGCGGCAGTGGTCCGGCCGGTCCTAGCGACGGTGGAGGCCAAAAGAAAAGTTCGATTCCTAACGTCGCTGGTCGAGGTTGGCCAGCACCAGCTCCTTCCCTGCCGGCGCCGCGAAGCTCAAGTGGGGAACCGGGCTTCAAAATGCCAGACGTCAGCGGCCTTTGGGGATGGTGGGGAGGGGGAGGCGGAGGCAAAGGAAGCAGAGGCAACGATAGCAAGCCAAAGGACAAAGGCCAAACGAAAAGTACGGGTCCTACCGTCGCTGGTCGAGGTTGGTCAGCACCCCCTAAGCCAGCAGCGGCACCGCGAAGCTCAGGTGGGGAACCAGGCTTCAAAATGCCGGATATCAGCGGCCTTTGGGGATGGTGGGGAGGCGGAGGAGGAGACAAGGGAAGCCCGAGCAAACACAAGGATACGTCAGCCCAATCGGCCAAGGCAGCGTCGGCTGCTGCGGCGAAGGCGCTCGAGGACGACATGCCGCCCGAGGTCGTCGAGGATGCGGCCAAGGCTGCCGCCGACGCAGTCAGCAAGGGCTTCAAGCCGGAGGAGGCGGCCAAGGCGGCCGAGGCGGCGTCCACTGCGGCGGCGAAGGCGCTCGAGGACGACATGCCGCCCGAGGTCGCCGAGGAGGCGGCCAAGGCTGCCGCCGACGCAGTCAGCAAGGGCGTCGAGCCGGAGGAGGCGGCCAAGGTTGCCGAGGCGGCGTCTGCTGCGGCGGCGAAGGCGCTCGAGGACGACATGCCGCCCGAGGTCGCCGAGGCGGCGGCCAAGGCTGCCGCCGACGCGGTCAGCAAAGGCCTCGATCCGGAGGAGGCGGCCAAGGCGGCCGAGGCGGCGTCTGCTGCGGCGGCGAAGGCGCTCGAGGACGACATGCCGCCCGAGGCAGCCGAGGCGGCGGCCAAGGCTGCCGCCGACGCAGTCAGCAAGGGCTTCAAGCCGGAGGAGGCGGCCAAGGCGGCCGAGGCGGCGTCCGCAGCGGCGGCCAAGGCGCTCGAGGACGACATGCCGCCCGAGGTCGTCGAGGAGGCGGCCAAGGCTGCCGCCGACGCAGTCAGTAAGGGCGTCGAGCCGGAGGAGGCGGCCAAGGTGGCCGAGGCGGCGTCTGCTGCGGCGGCGAAGGCGCTCGAGGAGGACATGCCGCCCGAGGCAGCCGAGGCGGCGGCCAAGGCTGCCGCCGACGCAGTCAGCAAGGGCGTCGATCCGGAGGAGGCGGCCAAGGCGGCCGAGGCGGCGTCTGCTGCGGCGGCGAAGGCGCTCGAGGACGACATGCCGCCCGAGGCAGCCGAGGCGGCGGCCAAGGCTGCCGCCGACGCAGTCAGCAAGGGCGTCGATCCGGAGGAGGCGGCCAAGGCGGCCGAGGCGGCGTCTGCTGCGGCGGCGAAGGCGCTCGAGGACGACATGCCGCCCGAGGCAGCCGAGGCGGCGGCCAAGGCTGCCGCCGACGCAGTCAGCAAGGGCTTCAAGCCGGAGGAGGCGGCCAAGGCGGCCGAGGCGGCGTCCGCAGCGGCGGCCAAGGCGCTCGAGGAGGACATGCCGCCCGAGGTCGCCGAGGAGGCGGCCAAGGCTGCCGCCGACGCAGTCAGCAAGGGCGTCGATCCGGAGGAGGCGGCCAAGGTTGCCGAGGCGGCGTCCGCTGCGGCGGCGAAGGCGCTCGAGGAGGACATGCCGCCCGAGGTCGCCGAGGAGGCGGCCAAGGCTGCCGCCGACGCAGTCAGCAAGGGCGTCGATCCGGAGGAGGCGGCCAAGGCGGCCGAGGCGGCGTCCGCAGCAGCGGCGAAGGCGCTCGAGGAGGACATGCCGCCCGAGGTCGTCGAGGAGGCGGCCAAGGCTGCCGCCGACGCGGTCAGCAAGGGCCTCGAGCCGGAGGAGGCGGCCAAGGTGGCCGAGGCGGCGTCCGCAGCAGCGGCGAAGGCGCTCGAGGACGACATGCCGCCCGAGGTCGTCGAGGAGGCGGCCAAGGCTGCCGCCGACGCGGTCAGCAAGGGCGTCGATCCAGAGGAGGCGGCCAAGGTGGCCGAGGCGGCGTCTGCTGCGGCGGCTAAGGCACTCGAGGAGGACATGCCGCCCGAGGTCGTCGAGGAGGCGGCCAAGGCTGCCGCCGACGCAGTCAGCAAGGGCGTCGATCCGGAGGAGGCGGCCAAGGTGGCCGAGGCGGCGTCCGCTGCGGCGGCGAAGGCGCTCGAGGAGGACATGCCGCCCGAGGTCGTCGAGGAGGCGGCCAAGGCTGCCGCCGACGCAGTCAGCAAGGGCGTCGATCCGGAGGAGGCAGCCAAGGTGGCCGAGGCGGCGTCTGCTGCGGCGGCCAAGGCGCTCGAGGAGGACATGCCGCCCGAGGTCGTCGAGGAGGCGGCCAAGGCTGCCGCCGACGCAGTCAGCAAGGGCGTCGAGCCGGAGGAGGCGGCCAAGGTTGCCGAGGCGGCGTCCGCTGCGGCGGCGAAGGCGCTCGAGGACGACATGCCGCCCGAGGTCGTCGAGGAGGCGGCCAAGGCTGCCGCCGACGCGGTCAGCAAGGGCGTCGATCCGGAGGAGGCGGCCAAGGTTGCCGAGGCGGCGTCCGCTGCGGCGGCCAAGGCGCTCGAGGAGGACATGCCGCCCGAGGTCGTCGAGGCGGCGGCCAAGGCTGCCGCCGACGCGGTCAACAAGGGCCTCGATCCGGAGGAGGCGGCTAAGGCGGCCGAGGCGGCGACCGCTGCGGCGGCGAAGGCGCTCGAGGAGGACATGCCGCCCGAGGCAGCCGAGGCGGCGGCCAAGGCTGCCGCCGACGCAGTCAGCAAGGGCGTCGATCCGGAGGAGGCGGCCAAGGTTGCCGAGGCGGCGTCCACTGCGGCGGCGAAGGCGCTCGAGGACGACATGCCGCCCGAGGTCGTCGAGGAGGCGGCCAAGGCTGCCGCCGACGCAGTCAGCAAGGGCGTCGATCCGGAGGAGGCGGCCAAGGCGGCCGAGGCGGCGTCTGCTGCGGCGGCGAAGGCGCTCGAGGACGACATGCCGCCCGAGGCAGCCGAGGCGGCGGCCAAGGCTGCCGCCGACGCAGTCAGCAAGGGCTTCAAGCCGGAGGAGGCGGCCAAGGCGGCCGAGGCGGCGTCCGCAGCGGCGGCCAAGGCGCTCGAGGAGGACATGCCGCCCGAGGTCGCCGAGGAGGCGGCCAAGGCTGCCGCCGACGCAGTCAGCAAGGGCGTCGATCCGGAGGAGGCGGCCAAGGTTGCCGAGGCGGCGTCCGCTGCGGCGGCGAAGGCGCTCGAGGAGGACATGCCGCCCGAGGTCGCCGAGGAGGCGGCCAAGGCTGCCGCCGACGCAGTCAGCAAGGGCGTCGAGCCGGAGGAGGCGGCCAAGGCGGCCGAGGCGGCGTCCACTGCTGCGGCGAAGGCGCTCGAGGACGACATGCCGCCCGAGGCAGCCGAGGCGGCGGCCAAGGCTGCCGCCGACGCAGTCAGCAAGGGCGTCGATCCGGAGGAGGCGGCCAAGATTGCCGAGGCGGCGTCCGCAGCAGCGGCGAAGGCGCTCGAGGACGACATGCCGCCCGAGGTCGTCGAGGAGGCGGCCAAGGCTGCCGCCGACGCAGTCAGCAAGGGCGTCGATCCGGAGGAGGCGGCCAAGGTTGCCGAGGCGGCGTCCGCTGCGGCGGCGAAGGCGCTCGAGGAGGACATGCCGCCCGAGGTCGCCGAGGAGGCGGCCAAGGCTGCCGCCGACGCAGTCAGCAAGGGCGTCGATCCGGAGGAGGCGGCCAAGGCGGCCGAGGCGGCGTCCGCAGCAGCGGCGAAGGCGCTCGAGGAGGACATGCCGCCCGAGGTCGTCGAGGAGGCGGCCAAGGCTGCCGCCGACGCGGTCAGCAAGGGCCTCGAGCCGGAGGAGGCGGCCAAGGTGGCCGAGGCGGCGTCCGCTGCAGCGGCGAAGGCGCTCGAGGACGACATGCCGCCCAAGGTCGCCGAGGAGGCGGCCAAGGCTGCCGCCGACGCAGTCAGCAAGGGCGTCGATCCGGAGGAGGCAGCCAAGGTTGCCGAGGCGGCGTCTGCTGCGGCGGCGAAGGCGCTCGAGGACGACATGCCGCCCGAGGTCGTCGAGGAGGCGGCCAAGGCTGCCGCCGACGCAGTCAGCAAGGGCGTCGATCCGGAGAAGGCGGCCAAGGTTGCCGAGGCGGCGTCCACTGCGGCGGCGAAGGCGCTCGAGGACGACATGCCGCCCGAGGTCGTCGAGGAGGCGGCCAAGGCTGCCGCCGACGCAGTCAGCAAGGGCGTCGATCCGGAGGAGGCGGCCAAGGTTGCCGAGGCGGCGTCCGCTGCGGCGGCGAAGGCGCTCGAGGACGACATGCCGCCCGAGGTCGCCGAGGAGGCGGCCAAGGCTGCCGCCGACGCAGTCAGCAAGGGCGTCGATCCGGAGGAGGCGGCCAAGGCGGCCGAGGCGGCGTCCGCTGCGGCGGCGAAGGCGCTCGAGGACGACATGCCGCCCGAGGTCGTCGAGGAGGCGGCCAAGGCTGCCGCCGACGCAGTCAGCAAGGGCCTCGAGCCGGAGGAGGCGGCCAAGGTGGCCGAGGCGGCGTCCGCTGCGGCGGCGAAGGCGCTCGAGGACGACATGCCGCCCGAGGTCGTCGAGGAGGCGGCCAAGGCTGCCGCCGACGCGGTCAGCAAGGGCGCCGAGCCAGAGGAGGCGGCCAAGGTTGCCGAGGCGGCGTCCGCTGCGGCGGCGAAGGCGCTCGAGGAGGACATGTCGCCCGAGGTCGTCGAGGAGGCGGCCAAGGCTGCCGCCGACGCGGTCAGCAAGGGCGTCGATCCGGAGGAGGCGGCCAAGGTGGCCGAGGCGGCGTCCGCTGCGGCGGCGAAGGCGCTCGAGGAGGACATGCCGCCCGAGGTCGTCGAGGAGGCGGCCAAGGCTGCCGCCGACGCAGTCAGCAAGGGCGTCGATCCGGAGGAGGCGGCCAAGGTTGCCGAGGCGGCGTCCGCTGCGGCGGCCAAGGCGCTCGAGGAGGACATGCCGCCCGAGGTCGTCGAGGAGGCGGCCAAGGCTGCCGCCGACGCAGTCAGCAAGGGCGTCGATCCGGAGGAGGCGGCCAAGGTGGCCGAGGCGGCGTCCGCTGCGGCGGCGAAGGCGCTCGAGGACGACATGCCGCCCGAGGTCGCCGAGGAGGCGGCCAAGGCTGCCGCCGACGCAGTCAGCAAGGGCGTCGAGCCGGAGGAGGCGGCCAAGATTGCCGAGGCGGCGTCCGCAGCAGCGGCGAAGGCGCTCGAGGACGACATGCCGCCCGAGGTCGTCGAGGAGGCGGCCAAGGCTGCCGCCGACGCAGTCAGCAAGGGCGTCGATCCGGAGGAGGCGGCCAAGGTTGCCGAGGCGGCGTCCGCTGCGGCGGCCAAGGCGCTCGAGGACGACATGCCGCCCGAGGTCGTCGAGGAGGCGGCCAAGGCTGCCGCCGACGCGGTCAACAAGGGCGTCGATCCGGAGGAGGCGGCCAAGGCGGCCGAGGCGGCGACCGCTGCGGCGGCGAAGGCGCTCGAGGAGGACATGCCGCCCGAGGTCGTCGAGGCGGCGGCCAAGGCTGCCGCCGACGCGGTCAACAAGGGCCTCGATCCGGAGGAGGCGGCTAAGGCGGCCGAGGCGGCGACCGCTGCGGCGGCGAAGGCGCTCGAGGAGGACATGCCGCCCGAAGATATAGCCAAGGCTGCCGAAAAAGCGGCCGCCTCGGCGGCTCCATCGCTCCCGCCGTGTGGGCCTGGTCTCGTCACTTTCGTTGAGATGAAGCAGGAGCTGGCCGCGTGGGTCAACGATGAGGCCCATTCGGCTGAGGGCGAGGCAGCGATCAACAAGCTCATCGCAGACAACGGCTACGTCAAGCCGTACGCGTTCAAGTACGCGGGCTGGTCTGCTCTCTCCAATGACAACGGCTACGCTGCCACCTACTCCGCCACGGCCTCGTGCGAGACACCCGAGTGCCAGGCAGCGAATCCCACATGGAAGGAGGCTCTCGTCGCACCGCTCGGCGAGGCACAGTTTGACCTTTGCGAAGAGGGCCACGAGCCGGAGGAGGCGGCCAAGGCGGCCGTGGCGGCGTCCGCTGCGGCGGCGAAGGCGCTTGAGGAGGACATGCCGCCCGAGGTCGCCGAGGAGGCGGCCAAGGCTGCCGCCGACGCAGTCAGCAAGGGCCTCGATCCGGAGGAGGCGGCCAAGGCGGCCGAGGCGGCGTCCGCTGCGGCGGCGAAGGCGCTCGAGGAGGACATGCCGCCCGAGGTCGTCGAGGAGGCTGCCAAGGCTGCCGCCGACGCAGTCAGCAAGGGCGTCGATCCGGAGGAGGCGGCCAAGGTGGCTGAGGCGGCGTCCACTGCGGCGGCGAAGGCGCTCGAGGAGGACATGCCGCCCGAGGTCGTCGAGGAGGCGGCCAAGGCTGCCGCCGACGCAGTCAGCAAGGGCCTCGATCCGGAGGAGGCGGCCAAGGTTGCCGAGGCGGCGTCCGCTGCGGCGGCGAAGGCGCTCGAGGAGGACATGCCGCCCGAGGTCGTCGAGGAGGCGGCCAAGGCTGCCGCCGACGCAGTCAGCAAGGGCCTCGATCCGGAGGAGGCGGCCAAGGTTGCCGAGGCGGCGTCCGCTGCGGCGGCGAAGGCGCTCGAGGACGACATGCCGCCCGAGGTCGTCGAGGAGGCGGCCAAGGCTGCCGCCGACGCAGTCAGCAAGGGCGTCGATCCGGAGGAGGCAGCCAAGGTGGCCGAGGCGGCGTCTGCTGCGGCGGCTAAGGCGCTCGAGGAGGACATGCCGCCCGAGGTCGTCGAGGAGGCGGCCAAGGCTGCCGCCGACGCAGTCAGCAAGGGCGTCGATCCGGAGGAGGCGGCCAAGGTTGCCGAGGCGGCGTCCGCTGCGGCGGCGAAGGCGCTCGAGGACGACATGCCGCCCGAGGTCGCCGAGGAGGCGGCCAAGGCTGCCGCCGACGCAGTCAGCAAGGGCGTCGATCCGGAGGAGGCGGCCAAGGCGGCCGAGGCGGCGTCCGCTGCGGCGGCGAAGGCGCTCGAGGACGACATGCCGCCCGAGGTCGCCGAGGAGGCGGCCAAGGCTGCCGCCGACGCAGTCAGCAAGGGCGTCGATCCGGAGGAGGCGGCCAAGGCGGCCGAGGCGGCGTCCGCTGCGGCGGCGAAGGCGCTCGAGGACGACATGCCGCCCGAGGTCGTCGAGGAGGCGGCCAAGGCTGCCGCCGACGCAGTCAGCAAGGGCCTCGAGCCGGAGGAGGCAGCCAAGGTGGCCGAGGCGGCGTCCGCAGCAGCGGCGAAGGCGCTCGAGGACGACATGCCGCCCGAGGTCGCCGAGGAGGCGGCCAAGGCTGCCGCCGACGCAGTCAGCAAGGGCGTCGATCCGGAGGAGGCAGCCAAGGTTGCCGAGGCGGCGTCTGCTGCGGCGGCGAAGGCGCTCGAGGACGACATGCCGCCCGAGGTCGTCGAGGAGGCGGCCAAGGCTGCCGCAGACGCAGTCAGCAAGGGCGTCGATCCGGAGAAGGCGGCCAAGGTTGCCGAGGCGGCGTCCACTGCGGCGGCGAAGGCGCTCGAGGACGACATGCCGCCCGAGGTCGTCGAGGAGGCGGCCAAGGCTGCCGCCGACGCAGTCAGCAAGGGCGTCGATCCGGAGGAGGCGGCCAAGGTGGCCGAGGCGGCGTCCGCTGCGGCGGCGAAGGCGCTCGAGGAGGACATGCCGCCCGAGGTCGTCGAGGAGGCGGCCAAGGCTGCCGCCGACGCAGTCAGCAAGGGCGTCGATCCGGAGGAGGCGGCCAAGGTGGCCGAGGCGGCGTCCGCTGCGGCGGCGAAGGCGCTCGAGGACGACATGCCGCCCGAGGTCGTCGAGGAGGCGGCCAAGGCTGCCGCCGACGCGGTCAGCAAGGGCGCCGAGCCAGAGGAGGCGGCCAAGGTTGCCGAGGCGGCGTCCGCTGCGGCGGCGAAGGCGCTCGAGGACGACATGCCGCCCGAGGTCGTCGAGGAGGCGGCCAAGGCTGCCGCCGACGCGGTCAGCAAGGGCGTCGATCCGGAGGAGGCGGCCAAGGTGGCCGAGGCGGCGTCCGCTGCGGCGGCGAAGGCGCTCGAGGAGGACATGTCGCCCGAGGTCGTCGAGGAGGCGGCCAAGGCTGCCGCCGACGCGGTCAGCAAGGGCGCCGAGCCAGAGGAGGCGGCCAAGGTTGCCGAGGCGGCGTCCGCTGCGGCGGCGAAGGCGCTCGAGGAGGACATGTCGCCCGAGGTCGTCGAGGAGGCGGCCAAGGCTGCCGCCGACGCGGTCAGCAAGGGCGTCGATCCGGAGGAGGCGGCCAAGGTTGCCGAGGCGGCGTCCGCTGCGGCGGCGAAGGCGCTCGAGGACGACATGCCGCCCGAGGTCGTCGAGGAGGCGGCCAAGGCTGCCGCCGACGCAGTCAGCAAGGGCGTCGATCCGGAGGAGGCGGCCAAGGTGGCCGAGGCGGCGTCCGCTGCGGCGGCGAAGGCGCTCGAGGACGACATGCCGCCCGAGGTCGTCGAGGAGGCGGCCAAGGCTGCCGCCGACGCAGTCAGCAAGGGCGTCGATCCGGAGGAGGCGGCCAAGGTTGCCGAGGCGGCGTCCGCTGCGGCGGCCAAGGCGCTCGAGGACGACATGCCGCCCGAGGTCGTCGAGGAGGCGGCCAAGGCTGCCGCCGACGCGGTCAGCAAGGGCGTCGATCCGGAGGAGGCGGCCAAGGCGGCCGAGGCGGCGTCCGCTGCGGCGGCGAAGGCGCTCGAGGAGGACATGCCGCCCGAGGTCGTCGAGGCGGCGGCCAAGGCTGCCGCCGACGCGGTCAACAAGGGCCTCGATCCGGAGGAGGCGGCTAAGGCGGCCGAGGCGGCGACCGCTGCGGCGGCGAAGGCGCTCGAGGAGGACATGCCGCCCGAAGATATAGCCAAGGCTGCCGAAAAAGCGGCCGCCTCGGCGGCTCCATCGCTCCCGCCGTGTGGGCCTGGTCTCGTCACTTTCGTTGAGATGAAGCAGGAGCTGGCCGCGTGGGTCAACGATGAGGCCCATTCGGCTGAGGGCGAGGCAGCGATCAACAAGCTCATCGCAGACAACGGCTACGTCAAGCCGTACGCGTTCAAGTACGCGGGCTGGTCTGCTCTCTCCAATGACAACGGCTACGCTGCCACCTACTCCGCCACGGCCTCGTGCGAGACACCCGAGTGCCAGGCAGCGAATCCCACATGGAAGGAGGCTCTCGTCGCACCGCTCGGCGAGGCACAGTTTGACCTTTGCGAAGACGCGGCTGTTGACGAACGTTCGCTTCCAATGTCTTCAACGCCGACATCGTCTGCCGCGACCTGCACCACCGTCGCGGAGATGAAGCAGGAGCTGGCCGCGTGGATCAACGATGAGGCCCACGTGGCTGAGGGCGAGGCAGCGATCAACAAGCTCATCGCAGACAACGGCTACGTCAAGCCGTACTCGTTCAAGTACGCGGGCTGGTCTGCTCTCTCCAATGACAACGGCTACGCTGCCACCTACTCCGCCACGGCCTCGTGCGAGACACCCGAGTGCCAGGCAGCGAATCCCACATGGAAGGAGGCTCTCGTCGCACCGCTCGGCGAGGCACAGTTTGACCTTTGCGAAGACGCGGCTGTTGACGAACGTTCGCTTCCAATGTCTTCAACGCCGACATCGTCTGCCGCGACCTGCACCACCGTCGCGGAGATGAAGCAGGAGCTGGCCGCGTGGATCAACGATGAGGCCCACGTGGCTGAGGGCGAGGCAGCGATCAACAAGCTCATCGCAGACAACGGCTACGTCAAGCCGTACTCGTTCAAGTACGCGGGCTGGTCTGCTCTCTCCAATGGGAACGGCTACGCTGCCACCTACTCCGCCACGGCCTCGTGCGAGACACCCGAGTGCCAGGCAGCGAATCCCACATGGAAGGAGGCTCTCGTGGCACCGCTCGGGGAGGCTGAATTCGGCAACGTTTGCTCCTGACCCGGAGGAGGTCTCTGGAACTGAACCGGCTTAACGTACATCGGGTGGCAGGGAGTCCTTACCCATCGCGTCCGAGTCCCCGTCGTTCATGTTGATATAGATTGTCATTGAGATTGGTCCTAAAATCGACTCCTGGGTTGGCTGGCCCCGAGAGCTGCGTCTCGAGCTCCCGGTGCCGTTGCCAGACGACCCCGAGCGTCGTCGGCGCCCACAAATAAGGCCCGACGCTCACACACAACACAAACACAACACAATCGTCTGCCAGGGAGGGAGGGTGGGGCAGACGAGAACAGGACTCGGGCGCCTAGAAGCGCGAGGGTCCGACAAACGCTCGTTCAGCGCGCGGAACGTAATAGTTTGGTGCCTACATAGCCGCTGCGCGGCTATCTCCGAGCACCCCCCCCCCGGGCACCTGACACTTCGTGGCCCGCGTGGTCGGCAAACACGTCTCATCGCCATCCCGGCTGCCGTGAGATCGCTTAGCATTCCTAAGTCTTAAGCGCCAGGTCTGACGAGCTGGGCTTGTGGCCTCAGCTAGGTCATGCACACACCCTCTGGGCGCTGAGCTGAGTGGAACGAGTGGAGGCGAGAGTGTAGTGGAGCCGAGCGGAGCCGAGCGGAGCCGAGCGGAGCCGAGCCGAGCGGAGCCGAGCGGAGCCGAGCGGAGCGAGTGGAGCCGAGCGGAGCGAGTGGAGCCGAACAGAGCTGCCACCGCGCCATCTGGCGCTTAAGACTTACCGTAGAAACGCTAAGTGATCTCCGTGTGGGGGACGGGTGTGGTACGGCTCTATAGGTACTGCTCTCCACGGACGCCACCCAATGCCCAAAATCTCATTTAACCCTCCTACGCAGATGGGTTTGCGTGATTTTGGCCGCCCCGCCCCTAACATTATGGCCGACAGAGCGGCTGGGAGGCTAATGTTAGGGGCGGGGGGGCCGATCTGGTGTCCAGACCAGGGCTCGGCGCCATGAGCAGACGTATTTTGTCGTATCTGCGTAGGAGGGTTAATGGGCAAAGTCGGCGAAATCGAAAATGCCTGTTTTCTCGTTTTTCGTGCACTACCGGCCACAGCCGTGCCTCAGGCATCCAAGTCGGGCAACATGTGGGCGGCACGGGACCGGAGGCTTGGCCCTAGGCCGAAGAAAGGGTATGCGAGGGTGCTCGCGAGCACCAAAGCCACTTGCGGCATTCGCCAGCAATCCCTGCTGCACACAAGAAGCGAGCGGTCCGGACGTCTGGCGGCCACTGAAGGCAATCGCACGGTGGGGGAGGCGGTCCGCGTGTTACGTACGTCTTTGAAAAGTGACACCGTCGCTATTTTACCGGTCGCCGAGTGAATTCGGACCCGCTCGAGTCGCTGCGAGGAGCCCTCGGGACTGCCTCGGCCGGCTCTAGCAGCGACGCACACACTCGCTACTGCTGACTAGTCGCGCCGAGGGCTGAGAGTGACTCACACGCCGCGCAAACGGTCTGCGAGGCAGCTCGCAAAACGGCGGCAGAGCCGAGGGCAGCGATTGTGGTGGCGGCGACGGCTGGTGGCCGGCCCGACGGTGCCTCGGCGCGTAGCACACCTATAGGCGGTTTCGTCGGCGGCTCCGGTTCAGCGCGCGCTGGCGACGGCGAGAGGCCACCGGGTACACCCGGCGCGACCGTGTCGGCCGAGGGCGGCGGCAGCGGGCGCGACAGAGCTGGCTGAGCTGAGATGCTGCCGCGAGCAAGACGGCAGCGACGCGCGGCAAGCCGCACGCTGCCATGGGCGAACCTAGCGCATGAGCCGTCGAATGGCCTGCGACACGGGGCGAGGAGCGGCTCAGAGCTCGGCTGAGAGTGTCGCACAGCTGGCGCCAGCAGCAAGCAGCTCACCTACAGAAAAACGCGTTTGAGTGACACCGCTAGCGAGAGATCGTCGAAGCTCGCAGACGCTGTTCACCTCGAGATCACGGCGGATTGCTTCGCATAGGCAGCCTCGATACGGCCATCTCGACGACAGAAACGCGGCCGAGATCACTCGCAGACGAGTCGTGCGTGTGTGTGTCGTCGATCGCCGAGCTAATCGGTGGTCTCGCGCCGCTGTTGAAGCACACACTCTGCGCGAGCACCTCGCTTCATCATCCTCGCCGGCACAGGACGCGTCACTGGTACTGCTCGACGAGGCCGAGATAATGCGCGAGACGGGTCGGAGGCCGCTATCTCGCACCCAGCTGTGTCGCCATCGCGCTCAGTATGGCCGCCTGTGCACGAGTTGGTCGCGTGGCGGCTTTACGGATGAGTCGCGGCGATAAATTGTTGGTCAGCAGCTGCACGCCGCCACTCGTCCTCAGCATGCACTGGCATTGGCTGTCGCTGCCAGCCGTTCGGTGTGGTGGCATGGCGACTGTAGGAGTCGTGCCCGACCCGTGCCGTGCGCGTGAATTGCTCAGCGCTGCGTTGCTGGTCCGTCTCAGCCCATGCCGGCATGCTCTGGCTGCGCTGGCTGCACTGTCTCGACGTCGACACATCACAGAGACTGTGCCGCGATTGTGGCTGGGCTAAGGCGGCCAGCGGGCCAGCTCGTGACCGCTGTGAGCGGTCTGTGCAAGTGGAGCTCCGCAGTTTGGGGCTGGCTTGACTCACGGCGGCCAAGCATCGATCGGCGGCAGTGCCCGATCACTGTATGAAACGCACCCATCGCCACTCCAGTCTATATATATGTTCTGAACTTGGCGGATTAACCCTCCTACGCAGATGGGTTTGCGTGATTTTGGCCGCCCCGCCCCTAACATTATGGCCGACAGAGCGGCTGGGAGGCTAATGTTAGGGGCGGGGGGGCCGATCTGGTGTCCAGACCAGGGCTCGGCGCCATGAGCAGACGTATTTTGTCGTATCTGCGTAGGAGGGTTAAAAATCGTCACCTGGCTAAACGACTGGTTGGCTCGACGGACCTCCTTGGACAGGTTTTCCGGTGGGAAGGGGAGGACTACCTCGTCAACGACATCGCACCGGGGCCGACACAGTCGGGGGGGCAGGCGCTGAAGGCGTACGCCTGCTGTGTGAAGAGGCGGGTGGCATCGGCGGGCCCGCTGTCTGAACACAACTCGGCCTTTGATATCCGGGCGGTGCGGGACCGAATCGAGAAGGACCGGGCGAGGGGGGAGGCGACGCGACTCCTGGGCAATTTACGGCCTGATGCGGGGCGGGAGGGGGGAGAAGCGGGGCCGTCGGCGAATCCGGGCCCTGCCCCCCCCCCCCCCCCGAGGGGAGACGAGAGCTAGGCCCCCCCCCACGAGCGGGGTGGACGGCCGACGCGTGGAACCGCGGCTGGAACGGCCGCAGGGGCAGGGGGCATCCCCCGAGGCCCCACCCCAGGAGATGCGGCGGCCGGCACCGCCATCAGGCCCGCCCCCACCAACACCACCCCCGCCCCCGCCGCTGGAGCGACCGCTGGGTCGAGGGGCCAACTCTGAGGCCCCATACCAGGCGGTGCGGCCGCCAGTGCCGCCACTGTTTCCGCCACCCCTCAGCCGAGAGCTCCGAAAGCGCCCACCTCCGCCCTCCACGCCCACCTCCGCCCTCCACGCCCACCTCCGCCCTCCACGCCCACCTCCGCCCTCCACGCCCACCTCCGCCCTCCACGCCCACCTCCGCCCTCCACGCCCACCTCCGCCCTCCACGCCCACCTCCGCCGTCCACGCCCACCTCCGCCCTCCACGCCCACCTCCAAAGCCCGACCCAAAAGCCCCAAAGGCCAACCCCGCCCAATAATGCATCTCAGGCACGAGCCCCGGCAGGGTGCACAACAAGGACCCCCAACCAGCAACAACCTGTGACCTCACCAGGACCGCAAGCCTCCCAAGCAACGCGCAAGCACAGCGGCACGAGCTCCCACGATCCAAAGAGACCACTCGGTGAGCCCCTAGTCCCTCCTCCGTCTGAAGGCCACGAGCCAGGTTTGTGTAAAGAGCGACCGTCTCGGGAAAAAAGAAAACATCGTGCGAAAAAGAAATCGTTCATGGACCCCTGCCTTGAAAATCTCTCGAACACGAACTCCCGACGCGAGACCAAAAACCGGGCCGAGCCACGCAGACGTACCCGCCCGACCCGGGACCCAGAGCGCAAAACCCAAGCCAATTTGCCGACCGCCGCACCCGCGGAGCATTTACAGGCGAGCACGCAGACAGACAGCAGACGGTCCGCCACCTCACCAACCGCCATCTCCGCCACCGCCGACCACGACGACGGAACTAGAGGCGCCAACGAGGCCACATCTGATCCACACGCCGAGCAGACCACCCCTCGCGCGACTCACACTCTCGCCGAGGCCTGGAAGCGCGACCTGACAGAGGAAGGAATCGAACCCAACCCGGGCCCGAGCAGATTTATCACCAAAAATCTCGGAAGCATCGGAGGGCTACCCAGATGGGAGCAGATACTCCTAGCCATACGAGACGAGCACAAAGCACGGCCCATCACCGCCATATTCCTCCAGGAGACAGGCATCCGAAAAGTCGAAGACTTCAAACGCAAGGCGAGCACCTACTGGTTCGAACTCTTCGCCGTCCCCCTCTACACAATCGGGCAAAACAACAGCCAGCACCAAAGGGGAGGCACAGCCATCCTCATCCCAAAAGACAAAATAGAGTCTCACCCCGGAGAGACATATCACGACACAGTCGACAGAATGAAAAAAAACATGCGACGAATGAGTGACGGACGGGGCGTCTCGGTTCCAGCGATGGTAGACGGCCGCCCCCTACGACTAGCCTCGGTATACGCCCACGCCGACGGGAGCCGACGCCCCGAATTCTTCAAAAAAGAGCTGAGACATTTCCTCACCAAACAGACCGTCCTCGGAATCGACGCCAACTGCGTCCCAGATGTCCAGCTGGACGTAAGATCAGACGCCGCCTCGCCATACGACAACAGAGGGGCAAACGAACTTGCCGATGTGATGACGCACTTCGGACTAGTCGACGTCGCGAGAGAATGGCTCGGACCCGCCCCCTTCTACACCTCGCATCATAACATCACCCTCCGAGATGGAACCAAAAGCACAACATCGACCCGCATCGACGCAGATATACCTCCCGACACTCGACGGCCTCTCAGCTGTTCACGAACCAGGAGTCCACGACTTCTTCGCCCGAAAGAGAGACGCAAAAATCCTAGACCACGAGCCGGCGTCAATAGTCACCACCGAGTCGAAGGGAGAAACACCTTTATATGGCAAAAGGTCTACTACAGAGCCCTAACATCTTTTCGAAGGGCAGCGATACGATACGCGGGAAAAATCAGACTACAACACACTCATCGGATATACACCGACCTTACAGCGGAGGTGTCGGAGGAGAGCAAAAGAAAATTCGAGCAAATAATCGAGATCGACACCACTGGGGTCTCGGGGCTCACGTCAGACTTCAAAGACGCGATCACAGCAGCGCTGACCAGCCTCAAGGCCGTATCCGACGCGGACAGGAGGAGCCTCGCAACAGCACAAAATAACCAGCAATACCATCACACGAGGCGAACACAACGTGCATGACCCGAGATCGACCCGAGATCGACCCGAGATCGACCCGAGATCGACCCGAGATCGACCCGAGATCGACCCGAGATCGACCTGAGATCGACCCGAGATCGACCCGAGATCGACCCGAGATCGACCCGAGATCGACCCGAGATCGACCCGAGATCGACCCGAGATCGACCCGAGATCGGCACGAGCGATCAACCCAACAATGCCCCAAAGCCCCCTCCGGGGGGACCCCCCCTCACCCCGAGTGTCCGTGTCCTTCGCGAGTCACCGATGGGGGAGCGGGGGGGGGTGCGAGATGCACAGGGGAGGCTGGGGAGGGGGGGGTCCACTCTGAAGACTGCCGACCGCGGGGGGGTTTTGTCCCACAGGGTTTTACCCTCCGCGTGAGGATCGGCGCGGCGAGGGGGTAGGTTCGAATTCGCCGCGCAACATATCACCCCCACAGGACCCCGCCCACCCCCCCTCATGGTCCCACCTAGCACCCCAATGAGCCTTCGCACCCCCTCCTTGCGCAGTGTCCCCCACTATGTGTCGCCGTTATCGGGGCACGCTATCCTGTGCAGTCAGGGCAAGTGGGGGCGAGGCGCAGTCCCTCTGGTCTATACTGGTGTGGTTCTGTCCCTAGTCTCGGAGGGGGGCTTGAAGCTAAGAATATTTTATTTTGTTTCCGCCACCCACGCTGCCACTTCCGCCCCCGCCGCTGGAACGGCTGCAGGGTCGTGGGGCCGCCCCAGCGGCTCCACACCAGGCGCGTTGGCCGCGAGGGCCGCCACCGTGCCCGCCACCCCCGCCTCCGCCTCCACCCCCGCCGCCGGCGGAGCCGCCACCGTGTGGCCCCACTCGGAATAATCAGAGGGATCCGGAGCCGCCCCACCGGAGGCTGGAGTACCCGAGAGGAGGAGCTGGGGGAGGGGAGTCGCCGCAATACGATAACGGACCCGCCGGCGAACCGGAGGGCCGTGGCCGGAGGGCCCCGGGGGGGGCTTGGGGTCAACTCTCGGAGGAGGTGAGAGTCGAGCTGACTCGGCCTCTGAGAGTGGAACCGGGCCGTGTGAGCCCACCAGGGGTAGATCCGTCGCGGCGTTGGATAGACCGCCGTGACTTACGACAAAAGGGACCGCGCCTTCCCGAGTTTAGTGAGGAGCAGGAGGAAGGGGAGGGCGAGCCGAGAACGATAGAGAGGCCACGGGTGCGGGCGCGACTCGCTGACCGGGGAGAGCCGGCCCGACCTCCCGGAGAGGAGTGGCGACGAGTGATGCCGCCGCCCTCACCCGGGGAGTCGGGCGTGGGATCGCCGGAGGCGGAGTCGACAGGATCAGGCAGAGAAGACGAGACGGCGGCGGGGCCGCAGCCGAAAAAGGCTAGGAGGGGAGGCCGGGCCCCGCGCCCGTCGCACAACTATCGGGATGCGGCCAGGAGGAAGGACCGAGAGGTGGGGGAAGACGCCCCGGAGTGAAAGTTGGGAGACCTCGAAGAGGGGTCCGGTGTGGTGAGGTGCCGGGTGTGGATGGGCGTCGAGTCCGTGTCGAGTGTTTACTAGCTCCGAGTAGAGGGGGCGTTCTGCTGCTAGGGGAAACCTGGAGCGCGGAGCTAACCCTCGGAGACCCGTGTTTACTTTAAGGCCCTTGCCCTGCGAATGCGCACCCCCCCCCTAGCTAGGGGTCAGGGCTCTCTAGCCCGTAGCCCGATGCCGATCATCCGGCTCGCTGGGTGCGCTTCTCAGCTCCCCGGCCCTGGATGTGAGGTTGATGACTGCACTCCAAGTGCTCCAAGTCACCCTGCAACTGACTCAACACCAACGTCAAAAAAATGTGTTGATATCAATATGTATGTAGAAAAGGAGAGGGCAAAGATTTTGTCAGGGGACAGGGAGGGGAAACTGGAAACGAATCTCGGAAACGAATCGGAGCCCGGAAACGCATATGAGCAAGAACGTCGAATATAGGAAACGAGTTGGATATGGACGTCCTAACCTGGGATCGGAACGCAATTATCCGGCACTCCACGAACGCTCTTTATAATGAACGACACATACACACGACTCATCGAGCTCGTGCACCTCACCTACCCTCTCTCGGGGCTGGTGCGCTCTAGCAGCCGCGCCCGCAGCAGCTGCAGCAGCGTGGCGATCGCGTCCTGACCCGTGATCGCCGAACTGGCCAGGAAAGCCTGCGAATGCTTGCCGCCGGGCGCGCCAAGCCGCGGCACGCAGCCGTCGGCGGCGGCGGTGAAGTGCGTGCCGCCGCACATGCGCCGCTTCTCGGCGAGCCCGAGCGAGGAGAAAGTGAAGCGCTCCCAGACGCGCCGCCCGCCCGCCTGCAGCGCGGCGACGCGCTCGGGCGGCACTGCGCGCAGCTCCTCGGCGAGTCGCGGCAGCTTGGCGCGCGGCAGCCGCAGCGCGAACGAGTCGAAATCGAGCACGTCCTCCCACGCAGTGAGGATGCCGTCCTGCGCGGGGGACGTGTCGCGTCACAGGGTACAAGTTCGTGGGCGGTGCCTCCCGCGACGCCGCCGACCTGCACCACCACCGGGATGCAGCCGAGCAGCAGCGGCGACTCGATGTGGCCCCACCCGTTGCCGGGGAACACGCCGCAAAACGTGGCGTTCGCCATCTCGTCGAGGTAATTTGTGGTGTGCCTGCCGTGTCGGGGGGGCCGTGTCGGGGGTGGCCTCGGGCCGATCCGGCCGCCCTCTGTCGCCGAGGCGGCGTGCGGTGTGCCGGTCCGACACGACCACGTCGGGGCCGCACCACGGCACGCCGACCAGGTCCTTCGGGTTGGCGATCTCCTTGCCTATGGCCACGGGCCGGTGTGAGTCGGAAGCTGTCTGGGACGGGTTCGGGTTTGCAGGCTCCTCGCCCGTCTTGCAGCCGTAGAGACCGAGCAGCTGCTGGCGGATGCCAAACGAGTATGTCGGGACGTACCTGACGTCAGCCGAGATCAGCCGAGATCAGCCGAGATCCGCCGAGATCCGCCGGGATGCCGGGCAAGATTTCGGGGTGCGCCTCAGGATCTGGCCGCGGAAGTGGAAGAGAAGCCGCCGCTTGGGCGCGGGGCGTGCGGCGGCGCCGCCGCGTGGCATCCCTTCGGCGACGTACGGCGAGGTGGCGAGCTGCGAGAGGGAGGTGAAGACGGGCATTACGATGTCCTTGCCCGGCTCGAAGCAGCGGTAAGACGCGTACCTACAGCGAACCGCGCCGCCGCTCGCCAGCTTCCCGCGCGCACTGCGCCGGTGCGACGGTGAGCGGCGCGCGCATCAGCGGCAAGGTGCGCCGGTTGTACCAGTTGTGCTCGCCCATGGTGGTGGTCGAGTTGCGCGGGCCCAGCTCCGTGCGTCCCCACGAGGAGATGAGGATCGCCTGTGGGGCGAGAGTCTTGGGGGGGGCGATCACAAGGTGCAGACTGGCACTTGGCCGTCGGGAGGAGAGGCGAGATCGCCGGTCGCAGCTCGATGGGCGCCACGCACGAGCCCTCGTCGTGCGGGAAGGCAAACCTACAGGACGGCTCCGAGAAGGGGGGTGGGGCGAGTCTCCGGGGGGGGAGCCCTCGCCGGTGCGGGAAGAGCGGCACATGTGGTCAGCCCCACCAGAGACGTTCCACCAGGGGTGGCGCGAGCGGACCTAGAGCCGGGGTGTGGCCGGGGTGTGGCCGAGATGTCGTCGAGAGCCCCCTCAGGGGCGCCGGGAGCGGACCCAGTCCAGCGCGGCGCGGTAGTGCGCGTTGCCGAGGATGGGCGCGCCGCCGCGCGGCTTGACATAGAGGTTGTGCCTGCGCGAGGGTGCCAGGAAAGGTCTAGGAAAGGTCGAGGAAACCCAGTCGCGTGGAGCGAAGGGGGGGCAAGGAGGGGCGAGGAGGAGGGGTCAGGGGGCGGGGGCACGCCTCGGGGTCGGGCGCGTGAAGCGCGAGATGTAGCAGCCGCCGTGGACCGGCACGAAGAAGAAGTCGGCGTCGCGCGGGTTGAGGGTGCGGTGCGGCGAAACGAGCAGCGCCTGTGACAGAGTGTGCTCTTGTTTAAGTGTTGCGCCAGTGCGGCGAGGCGAGGGGCGCCTGCAAAGGACTCGTCATGCACGTGGCAGGGACGCGTCGTGGAGACGTCACGGAGAGAGCCTGTTGTGTGGCGAGGGGAGAGGCGGCGAGGGGCGAGGCGGCGAGGGGAGAGGCGGCGAGGGGAGAGGCGGCGAGGGGAGAGGCGGCGAGGGGAGAGGCGGCGAGGGGCGAGGCGGCGCCTCGTGGAGCGCGAGCTCGAGCCCAAAGGCATAGTTCTCCCACACCGTCTCGTTCCCCTCCTTGTACCTCCGGTACACGCAGTCGGACGCCGTCATCCGCGTCTCCGCAGTCCAGCTGTTGAACTCAGACGGAAGATCGTACACAAACACGGAGGGGCGCAGCCGCCCCCGGCCCTCGCCCGCGCCTCCAGCGGCGCTGCTGCCGCCGTCGACCTCCCGCGGCGCGGCGAGAGCGGGCAGGGCGATCGAGCAGTCGGCGCCACCGAAGCCAGCGGCGCAGCGGCACCAGCCGCGCACGCACACGCCTTGCGGCGCGTTGCACTGGTTCAGACAGACGGAGCGGACGGGCAGCTCGCAGGCGGCGCCGGTGGCGTCCTCGTAGCAGCCGCAGCTGAAGAGGGGCGCCACGCCGCGAGCGAGCGCCGCCTCGTCGATGTCGCAGTACGCGCGGGTCGCGGAATGGGGCGGCGCGGTCGCCCACATCCGGTGCAGCTCAGCGGGGCCGAGGGCGGCCGCCAGGTCTGGTGGCGTCGAGTTGGGGCTGCCCCACAGCCTCCACGGCTCGGTGATGCGGTAGTGCGCCCACCCCGGGTCCTTCCACTCCAGCGCCTAGGGACGAGGAGTCGTGCACACGTCACGGTGGCGCGGCGTGGCGTGCGTCGCGAGCCAGCTCGACGCCAGCGCCTTCTCGATGCCCCGCCACTCGCACAAGTTCATCTGACGGCGCGGGTAGCGCGCGCGCGACCCGCAGAGGCAGCGGTTGGACTCCAGGTCGCAGCTGGCGGCGCAGCGCGAGAGCATGTGCGAGTACTCGGTCCCGCGAGAGCATGCGCACCCGGGACCGCACCCGGACGGGTGCGTGCACCTTCCCGGCTTGACGCCAGCGGTCCGTGGGTCGTTGCACGTCTGCGGGTCCGCCTCGGCGCAGGTCGGACCTCTCCAGCCGGTCCGGCAGAGGCAGCCGCCAGTGTACACGTCGAACGCACCGTGGCCGTCCTCGCAGCGAAGAGCGGAGCCGCCAGCGGCGACGGCGGTGCCGCCGCCGCCACCGCTGTCACCACCGGTAGGCAGGCCAAACGATGCGGGCGTGTCAAGCACAGGCAAAGGCCCGAACAAGTCGGACCTGCGGCGAAGGCGCCGCGCCGGGCGGCGAAGCAGCGGACGCAGCGCGGGCGCAAAGGACGCCGCCTCCGCCTCGCTGAGCGGACTCGACGGCCGCCAGAGAGCTTTCAGTGCCGAGGCTCTGGGAGGTGGCGGCGAGCGCCTTGGCGGCGGCGGTGGCGGCGATCCGACTGCAAGAGGCGAGCTGGTATAGGTGCGCCACAAGTCTGAACGCGGCTCTTCTCGACTGTGAGGCGTGGTGGCTGACGCTGCAGGGCGCCGCGATCCGATCGGAACAGGCCGCTTGCCGACTGTCACTGGAGCTTGGCGCTCGACGGTGGTGGCGATGGGCTGCCCACCCCTCGACCGACTCGCGGCGGAGATGAGCAGCCCCAACCCGAAGCCAACTGCCAAGTAGACGAGCGGAGGGCCTCTCCAGCGCGTGGTTCGCTCCATCGGGCGTGGCACAGAAAAAAAATAGGCCGGCCACCCGTCTTTCTTTTTTCCAAGCAAGCGGGAATATCGAGGAGGCATCACGTGCCGTCGGCTCCCGGCTGGTGGGCTTCAGCTGTGAGGCTGAGCATGGCGGCTAGCATGGCGGCGAGCTCTGGCGGGTAGTTGCCGGTCTCTCCCCCGCTTCTGCTCGATGGGTCGAGCTCCAGCGCGCCGCCGTCCTCGAGCGACAGGTCCTCCCCGCGTGCAGGGAGAGGGAAGCTGGCGGAGAGGCCGGTGCGGGACTGGAGCAGCCAGCCCCAGCTGGCGGTGCGAGTGGCGACGTGTGGCGGGTACGAGCGACCGCCGCGCCGCGTGCGCAGCACAGAATGGCCGTGGTACTCCGCCTTGACGTCGCTGTCCACGTCGCAATCGGCGACCGCCAGGCTCCACTCTCCCTGGCCGCGCTCTGACGAGGCGTAGACGCCTTGTCCCTGCCCGGCCGCCGCAGTGTATCTCCGCGTGCCTGGCTCGTGGCCTTGCCACCAGGGGCATTGCCACGCCAGCCCCGAGGACTGCTTGACCCTGGCCGACCACGTGAACCTCTCGAGCTCAGCCACGGTGATCTCCACTCGCAACGCGTCCGCAAGCGAGGAGAAGTACGCCTCGATTCGCCGCACGGCTCCATCACGCCACCGTTCGGTGTGCAGCTTGTCGCGCCAGAGCGCCTCGCAACGCGGCGTCCACTGTGCGTCGGCCGTCGCCGCTGCCGCCCACCACGAGCACGTTGGAACGCTCCTCAGCAGGTCGTGAGGCGGGAGTCCGGCCAGCACGAGCGAGAGGACGTCTGCGTCGATCCGTTCAAGCCCCTGCTCTGCACCAAGCACACTCATTGCGCCGGCTAACTGCTGCTTCTACACCAGTTTCGCGGCCGAGATTCGCGGCCGAGAGACGTTCTTGCCAAGTCGCCGCGAACAAAAAAGAAAAATAAAAAATCACGGACCAGAAAAACAAAGGCGCCTGATTCTAAATTTAGGTGAGAAGTGTTTGTCTACTGCATCTTTAGTGCACTTTAGCGCGAATTTAGCGCGAATGCACAACTTTAGAGAGGGAGATTTTTAGCAATACGAAACAACTCTAACACTCACTCAACTTTAGCGCAAATTTAGCGCGAATTCAGCGCAAATTTAGCGCGAGTTCACTGCGCCTTTACATCCAGATTTAGCGAGGTTTAGTGCGTCTTTAGTCCAGCCGCGCAGTACCAGTAGGATCCAGCCGCAGCCCCTCGCTGGGCCTCCCTCCCCCTCTCCCCCTGCAGTTCCCTGCCCACTCGCAAAAGTTCCCCGTCCCATCCCCAACCGAACGAAGGTTTTTCAGCTGAATATCAGCCTCCGGTGCTTTCCGGGCTGCTTCTCCGGGCCCGCCGAGCGGCAAAACGTTTGCCGGAAGTGGAAAAGCATCGAGCTATTGGAGCATTTTCTTCCTCGGTGTATTTGCCATTGCACTTAGGAGGAGGTGCATGGCTGGGGCTGGATCCAACATGCTACGAGTACACGCGTATGCTGCTTGCGCCTTGCGGTGACTACATGGATCATGGCCATTTGGCCGTTTCTGTCATCGTGGTTTGGATCCTTCAAGCTTCATCCTTTGGTTCAACATTGGTTTTGAAATTCCAAGACCGACCCTCACCTCTACTCTATTACAGCTGGTGGTCACGGCACAGCATGGGTTGTGCGGTCGGAGGTGGTGCTTGCGGTGGCGCATTCAACTGTGCTGGTCCTCCTCTCGGGAATCGGTGCTGTGCCTGTGCTCAGTCGGGAGATCTTGCTCTGGAGGGCTGCATATCTAGCCTCACTGGGAGCCTGCCTTTGCGTCATGAGGGCGCAGGGGCCAGGCATCTCCTGTGGTGCATTCTTGGCAGCCAAGGAGCAAAGCACGCGGCCCTGGCTAGCTGTGGTGTGGCCGGGAAGCCGTGCTAAAGATGCGTGCCCGCACTAAAGATGCGGGACCCACACTAAATGTACTGCAGCTGCCCGCACCTAAAGTGAACTAAATGTGGCGCTAAATTGGTTTAAAACACACTAAATATCTCTCTCTAAATATGTGCTAAATATGTAATATGTGCTAAATATGAGTTGTTTGTTAAATATGTGCTAAATATGTGCTAAATTCTAAATATGTGCTAAATTCGCGCTGAAGACGCACTGCACACGCACTCGAACACACACTAGATAGCGCACTAAACTATCACTAAAGTTCATTCACACGCACTAAATTTAGACCCAACCAAGCGCCCTTCGTTCGTAACACGTAAGAGCTACATAGGAAGCCGCCGGATGTAAGTGGGGCGGCTTGGCTGCTGCGGGGTCCCCCGCTTTCGCCCGGGGTCGTGCGAGGGGTGGGCACGACCAGTAGGGACCCCCTCCCCCGGCCCCCCCCGCTCTCAGTTGGGCCTCCGCGGCCGAGTGTGAGATATTGGATGGGAAACAGGTCGATTTGCAAAGTGGGGCGCCGGGCCAGGCCGGGCCCGGCTCGGGCCCCTGCCGGGCCCGGCTTGCCCCTCCCGGGCCCGGCCCGCGCGCTTTGCCGGGCCCGGCTTGCCACTCCCGGGCCGAAGCGCCCAAATCAGCAGGCCGAGGAGCGAGGCGGGCCCGGCGAGGAGAAAACCGCGCCCGGCAAACCGTCCTGCCCGGGCCCGTCTGCGGCACATCGACCGGCCCGCTCACTCAATGCCGGGCCCGGGCAGGAGGTTTGCCGGGCCCGTCCTTTTGCGCGAGGCGGGCCCGGCGAGGAGAAGCATTCCGGCAAAAGCGGAGCGGCCACTTTTGACCCGGCGGGGGCCCGCCGGTGCCCTGCCGGGCCCAACCCGGCCCCGCCCGGGCGACGCCCAGTTCTATCCGGCGGCTTCCTGCCCGGTACACTGAAGAGTAGGCGCAGCCGCTCGACGCTCGCCTGGGATTTGTCTGAGTCTCTCGGGTATGTGTGTGCAAATTCTCCTGGCTCGCTGGCTCGCTAGTCCTCCCGCTGGCCGCGCGACGGTGAGCCTGGCGCTCGGAGACGACGATCGGCTTAAAATCTTGCAAGCTCGAGCCGCGGCAGGTTCTTCCAACACCAACGGGCTGCCGGCATTCTCCCTGCCTCAAGCCGTCGCGTGTCATTTTGTGGACGGAGCCGATGGCGTCACACGGCTGGCGGGTGCCTTCGAGGCGCTCGAGGCGGATGGCGGCGAGCTTGGCTTCGACACCGAGTGGCGGCCGGCCTCGCTCTATGATGGCTGCCCGGCACTGCCAGCCGCCGGCTTGGGCCCTTCGCTGCTGCAGCTCGCGACGCGATCGGAGGTGTTTGTCGTCGATCTCCTCGCCATCGGCGCCGACCACGCCGCGGCGGCACGATTTCGGCGGGCGCTCGACCGAGCCTTGTGCGCCGAGGGCGTGCAGGTCCTCGGCTTTGCGTGCAAGGGGGACTTGGCGCAGCTGGAGCGCTCGGGCTGGCTTGCCGGTAGGAGCAGGGGCGAGATCGCGCCGCGCGACTTGCAGAGCGAGGCGTCCGCGGCGGGCTACGGCGTCTCGCGCCGCCAGCCGGGGCTAAAGTCTCTGGTCGCGCAGCTCCTCGGCTCTGCGCTCGACAAGTCTCTCACGCTCTCCGACTGGGCGGCCCGCCCGCTCTCGGACGCGCAGATCGAGTATGCCGCCGCTGACGCGTGGGTGCTACTGCCGCTCGCCGACGCCCTCGCAACACTCGCGCCGCCGCCGCCGCCACCGCCGCCGCGCCTCCGCCGCCGTCCCTCCGGCCCGGATGAACGCGTGCGCGTCGCCTCGCAGCGACCGAGCGTCTGGCGGCGAGTCCCACCGCCCCGCGCGTCGGGCTGTGCCTGGAGAGGTGGAGCCGTGTCGCCGTGTGGGATACGGGAGGCGGGCTTAGCGCTCTCCTCTCCCTCCGCTGTCCTTCGGGGCTTTTGGGCTGAGAGTTGTAGGTTGTACCACCCCCCACCCTCCATGAATGTCGTCGCGCCCTCTTGAGTGTTGAGAGTATGATCTAGTTTCAAGCTAGTGACGCGCCGGTGGACGGCCGGGTCCCACCGGCATATGCGATACTGATGCGATATGGGGGCGGCACACGCTGCCGGCCCCCGCGCTGCGGGGTACATTTGACTTGTTTTGACAGCAATTATAGCGGGAACGGGTGGCTGTGGCGAGCACGGGGGCTGGCAGGAGGTGGTGTAAGCAGGAGAGCAAGGTCCAGGGTGTCCAGGGCGCCGTGGTGTAGGTCTCTCTAGCGGGGCAGCGGGTTGGAAGTGGAGCGAACGAGAGCACGGCGGCCGCTCAGCGGTGTGGCCTGTGCCGCTGAAGCCCGCAGCACGCCGGCAGATTGCCACCCTCCCTCCCATTCCCCCTCACCTCCTCCCCCCTCGGACACCCCCTGGCTGCCCCCCCCCCGTGCCGAAATGCCGCATCAAATCCCACCCAATCCGTGTAAGCAGCGGCGCACGCAAGCCGCCTCACTCAACCTTCTTTCTGAAGGAGCAGCCCTCCGTCAGCCGCGCCTTGCCGCCCGTCGGCTGGCACAGCACCGTTGAGCAGCCACCGCAGATCACAACCGTCTGCGCGTGGCTGAAGACAGTGGTACTGCGGCGGGGAGAGGGAAGGGGGGTGAGGGGGGGGGGGGGGGTGAGCACGGCGATCGCGACGGCGAGTGCGGCGGGGCTCGGCGACGGCTGCGCGCTGCGCACGCGCCCATCATCCTCTGCGTGAGTCTGCGCCCGAGCGTCTCTGCGCTCGCGCCGCAGCATGGCCCCAACAGCGCGGAGGGCGAGGGGCGGCCTCACATGGAGAAGCAGCCCGGGCACTTGACGTCCATGAAGAAGGAGTTCGGAGACTGCACAAGCCGCTTGAGCTTGTGCCGCCGCTTCTCCAGCTCAGCCGGCGGGAACAGCAGGTCGACATCGCCCATAGAGATGTGTGCCCTGCGCGCAGGATCACGCCGCGCGCGTGGGCAGGAGAGGGTGGGAGTGGCCCGCGCGCGGTGTAGTGGGTTTCGGGGGCGCGTTTCGGGGGCCTCACATGTCTGCTGTTGCTCGCTACACGACGCGGCTGCACGCTCCACTCAAAGCGCTTTTTTTTTATGAGCTAAGCGGCGGCGGTCGAGACCTCACCCTTCGCGCCGACGACCCAACCTCACGCGGAACAACCCAACCCAACCACAACCCAACCCAACCCAAAAAGCACGATTCTCAAGTTGGGCCCTCAGCCCGAGTATGTTGAGTCCTGGCTCAACAACGCAGGTTTCAAGAGGGGGTGGTCCGGCTCACAAGTCCGGCTCACGCGCCTCGAGCTGACCATCTACCGCACTGAGCACTTCCGCCCCCTTTTTTTATTGCCGAGAACTCTTTTCATCATGAACGCGTGGGGCCAAAAGCAGGGCTACCCTAGGAGATGGGTAAAAAGGGACAGGTCCCCGCCCTGCGGTCTTTGTGCAGGGTTCTTTGTGGGTGTGGTCGGCGACTAGCCGGGGTCGTCCTCCCGATGGGGGACTAGAAGGCTGAATAAATAAAGAAAGAAAACGGTCAAACTCTGAGACGAGATGGGATTTAGGGACGTGTGTCCCCGCCCTGCACGATCTTGGTGTGAGGGATCTTCAATAGAAGGCTGAAGCGGAGCACGGAACGCCAAATTCGAGCGTTTCGTGTTCTGAGGGAGGGTGTAGAGCGAGTGACGGGCGGGTAATCGTGGCCGTGGCCAAGAAAATATTAAGCTCTCTATTTGGACCACGGCGAAAAACTCGACGGTTTTGGGCGTTTCAGAGCACGCTGAATCGATTGGCTAAGCTAGAACTCTCCCTCTCCCTTTCCTTTCATAATTATTGACTCAAAACTCGATGATCGCGCGATTTTGGAGAAGTTCTAGCTTAGCCAAAACGTTCCTCTCGAAAAGTTGACTTAGGAAGCCGCAAACGGCAGCTTCTCAAAGCCTCACCCGCGCTTATTCTCTTGATCTTTCAAAACCTAGGCCTGCGGCCAAAATTTTCTAAAGGCCGCTGCGCGGCCAGCGCGATGCGCAACCAGTCAGCGACCGACAGTCAGCAGCAGACTGTGACGATTGGCGGCCTCGCGCCCTCAGTCAACCTCCTCTACCAACTCCCCTGCCCAGCCCATATGCCTCATCCACGGTGGCGCAACCACTCGCGCAGGGAGAGAGAGAAAGTCGGCGATCTGCGCCATGCAGATGAGCTCAGCCTCGTCTGCGTCGAGGACGCCCATCTCAGGGCTGTCATAGCGCCATTGCATATGACGTACTGCATGTTGTTCATTACTTCGCAGGTGCCAAAGTCGAGGATAATCTCACTCAGCGATGGCGAAGGCTGCACTCCCGGCCGGCGGTAGGAGGGATGAAGGCTAATGTACTTCGCAGTGTACGGTGCCTTCCGGCGCGAACAGTGCCCGGGACGAAAGAGGAGGCGACGTCTCCCTCGTCCATGGACGGTGTAGCCAGCTTGAGAGACGGGAACGAGCGGCGGTGAATCGCCGACAGCGGCGCCTTCGTTCCTTTCCAGTGAATCGCCGGCGGGTGCCCTGAGCGTTGTATCTGTCGGCCAGTTGCCGCACCGCCGGCAGCAGCTCCGCAGCAGCCGCCCAGATGGCGCCGGTTAGGACAGGAGCGAAGCCGCGTGGACACGGCTGAGCGACGCCGTGCGTCTCGTTTGGATGCTGCAGGCATGCCGGGCAGCGCGCGTGCTCCATACCGCGTCGGGCGCCCGCCGAAATCTTCGACTTCTTTGGCGTAGGTTGGGCCACGGCGACGAGCAGCACCAGCTGCTGCCCAAGAAGGTTGAGGCCTTGGCTGACCAGCGTGTCGTCGCTGTGTCGGCTGGAAGGACCCACAGCCTCGCCATCACCGCCGGCGGCGCCGTTTGGAGCTGGGGCCGTGCATTCTGGGGCAAGCTGGGCCACGGCGACTTGCATCGGCAGCTGCAGCCGAAGAAGGTCGAGGCCTTGGCAGGCCAGCGTGTCGTCGCTGTGTCGGCTGGACGGTACCACAGCTTCACCCTCGGGGGACCAAAAACCCTGAAAATTTTCTTCGCCTGCGGCGGGCAATTAATTTCGATACTTTCGCTTTCACAGCTCTTTCACACGACTTTATCCGTCACTCGCTCTGTAGAGGATGTATGTAGAGTGTAGAGAGCGCTGTAGTGTGTATGAGCACTTGAGCACTGGATAGGGTCGATTCCGCATGGTTCGGGACCCCTCGATCGTCTCGCCCTCCCTCGCTGGTGTGCTCATGGGGGGGGGTCATAACAAGTGTGTATGTAGAGCTGTAGAGATGTAGAGCGCTCTGGAGCGCTGTAGAGCTGTAGAGCTCTACATCCGGCGCGGGACGATGTGAGTCGCCTGAAGAGCGATGTAGAGCGCGATTTTGCTGTATGTAGAGTTTGTTGTAGAGGCTCTACAGCAAACCCGCCGGGAAGGCAGTGACTCTAAGAGGTCGAGCCGCGCTAATGGGGTGTCTCCGAGCTTACTGGAGCTCTGATGGACGGCCTTGACTATCCCTGACACAGAGAGTCACTCTGACGGCACACAACACCCTATGACTGCGTCATGACCAGCCTGCCATGCGTCGCCGGTGCCATTCGTCGCTGTGCTTCTTTAGCAGGCGGTGGACTGTCGGCTGCGAGGACGGTCGCACTTGCGCGAGGCGAGGCGAGCATTGCTGCGCGTTGCATGCGCCATGACTCGCGCCAGCGAGCGCGTGCGGGAGCTCCTGGCTGAGCGTTGAGTCCAGGCGAGTTGCGCTGGCCACGATCGTTACGCCGAGCCGAGCTGACGCGCCGAGGCGCCGGCCAGTCGCAGCCGTGAGGCATGCCACAGCAGCAGAGGCACCTGCCACCCATTGGGCGGGCAGACAGAAGGCCAGGGCAGCACTGGCAAGTGCAACGCGCCTCATGTCGGAGAGCGACCGTTCCTCTCGTTCGCGCCGCTTACGAGCTGCTCCGTGCGCACGGACATCGCAGTCTTCCACCTCGATCCGATGTGCGCGTGGAACTACGCATTCGGTGGGTCGACCTACTTTGGCATCACCACATTTGACCTCAACAACGATGGCCACATGGATCTGCTGCCGTGCGGTTTGAAATGCCGCATCTACGAGAGCGTTGCGAACGGTAATTCATACATCGCGTTTAAGCTCAAGGGAGTCTCGAGCAACCAATACGGGATTGGGGCCACGGTAGTGCTCACGTGGAGCGCCTTTGCGGAGGCCCAGCCGCAGCAGCAGTTCCGGGAGCTCAACGGCGCGTCGAGCGGCACCGCCAGCCCATGGGGCAGCGCTGACCACCGCCTGATCTTCGGCCTCGGCGAGACGGGCGTGCCGCTTCGAGTCGAGGTGCGATGGCCCTCAAGCGTGGTGGACGTCTTTGACGACCCCGCGGTGCTCCTCTTGCGAACAAACACAATGGAGGACGCCGTCATTACTCTCTACGAGGGCAGCAGCAACGATGTCGCCAGTGGAGCCTTTGTGTAAGAGGCTCTTGCGAGACCGAGAGTACACTGGGCTACGCCGCAGAGCCCAGAGATTTGCCACACCAATTGCTGGAGCGAGCCACACGGTTCATGTTAGCTAGCGACCCGCGCTCCACATCAGCGGATGCCGCCGGCGCCGCGCGCATCGACATTCCATAAGTCGCCGCGCAATCGTTCGCGTTAACCGCGCCGTCTTTCGCGTTGGTGAGAGAGGGGTTTGTTTACTTTAACACGGCGCCCCGGCGAGGAGAATGTAGATTTTGATTCTGTGCTCGTGTCGCTTACTGTTACTGTGGGTCCTGCTGCGTACCTTTCTCTATAGAGGAGCTCCGCTCAGTCCTTTATGTTGACGGGCGCACTTTTTTGGCGCCGTACCGTGAGCGGCGAGACATTCAGCGCTAGATCTGCATGCGATGGCTTGTTAGGCTCGTCTGAGCGACTCAAGCCACTCTCGGTCGCGACTCACTTCAACGCTGGCGTAGGCAAGGATACCATTGATAGGAACCTGCGGCTTGCGCAAGACCACCGTCACCTCGTCCACGCGTGCGTTGCCCGACAGCACCTCGCGCGCGACCTCGACCGCCACCGTTTCTATCAGCGCCCTCGGCGGGCCCTCGACAACGGAGCGCACCTGGTCGTACACGCCGACGTAGCTCACAGTGTCGTCGATGTGGTCACTCGCGGCTGCGGCCTCGTGATCCGTCTGCATGACGATATCCACCTCGAACCGCTGACCCAGCTCGCGTTCGGCGGCGAGGACGCCGTGCCGCCCTCGGAAGACGAGGTCGCGCAGCACGATTCGATCGGCGTGGGCAAGCGAGTGCCGGTGTCGTGCGAGGGCCCGTAGGCCGTGCATGTGTGTGTGCCTGGGTTCCGGCTCCTAGCCAGATAGGGGGTCTGACGCATGACTCGCACCAAAACGCCCTACCTACCTACCTACCCCTAGGCCGCGCAGCGAAGCGAAAAAAGACGAAAATCGGGGGTACCTACCTGTTTCAGGGTCTGGGGCGGTCAAAGCCGGACCTACCTACCTATTGGTGATGTGTGGAAAAAAGAAACGTTCGGAAGGGGCCAGTAGTCCCCAAGTAAAAACATAAAAGAAGAAAGACGCCGCCCTCGACGCTTTCGACACGATGCAGAGGCCGACCCTCTGCTCTCCTGAGAATCGAAAGGTGCCGATGACAGAGGGCGACCCTCTGCTCCACCTCCTTCACACGGAGCCGTGCTTTGAGGCTGTGCTATCCCGTCGAGCGGACGAGCCGTTCGACGACGACCGCGAGCACCTGCTTGCCGCCGAGCTCCACTTCACGCTGCAGAGCCTGTACGTGCAGGCGCTAAGCAGTCTGCGCACACAGGTCGTAGGTTGCGGCCGCAGCCCGCCGCACAAGGAGAAATCGCCGGCGGCGGCGGCTTCGCCGGAGTGCACTCCCGGCGAGACCGCCGCACGCGTTGCGGCGATCAAGGAGATGCAGCGATCGCACGCCGCCACATGCGTTGCGCGGCTGGAGCTCACATCGCCACCGCCTCGCGTGCTGTCGGTGGCGGCCGCATACGCGCTCAGCGAGAAGGAGGCCGTCGCGCTGACTCTGCTCGTGTTGCAACGCAGCCACCGCACCGCTCTCTTCAGCGGCTGCCTCGGGTCGGACAGCTTCGAGGCCGACCAGGCGCTGCTTCCGGCGCTGCTCTGCGACGCCAGCTCCCTCGAACTCGCCGCCTTTTACGACGAGGAGCGGCCACACATCAAGGAGGGCATCATTCACGTCGACGAGGACTACTCCTCCCGCCAGACCGCCTCGCTCTCCTTCGAGGCGTGCGACGCCATCGTCAACGGTCTGCGCGCAGAGGCGAGGCCGGACTCGTACCGGCGGCCGTACCTCGTGCCCGGCAGTACGGGCGGCGTCGAGGGCGAGGCTGCGGCGGCCAGGACCCGAGCCGAGGCCAAGCGGGTGGCCGCGCTCTCCGCCGAGGGCAGGTCTCGCGCCTCGAGCCCTCAGCCGAGTGCTGCCCTACAGGTGAAGCTGGACCGGCTGCGCCTCAAGCTGAGCGGCACGAAGCTGCTGATGGCCCTCGACAGCCTCGAGGGCGCTCCGCCCGCCGAGCCGCAGCCGCTGCCCGGAGGGACCGCCGCGAGCGAGCAGCACGGGGCGGCGGCGGCGGCGGCGGCGGCGGCGGCGGCGGCGGCGGCGGTGGCGACGGAAGCAGAAGCGAAAGCGGAAGCGGCGGCGGAAGCGGAAGCGGCTGAAGCGGCGGTGGCGGGAGACCAGGCCGTTGAGGAGGAGCGGGCCGATCCCGACGCGGACGCCGATCTCGCGGCGGTGCTTGCGCGAGCGGCGGCCGGCTCGCGGACGTTTGCGGCTGCAGAGGCGGAGGCGGTGGCCGACGGGGCAGCCGCCGCGGTGGCCGCTGCGGGGGACGAGCTTCGCGGCTACGATTCGGCGCTTGCCTCTCGGCGCGTCGGCAGCGCGGCTGCGGTGCCAGAGCTCTGACTTGGCCGCTGTCGTCGCGCGCCCTCTCAGGAGCTGGAGTACCTCGACGACCAGTTCGCCACGCTCGTGCAGCGCATCCAGGTGGCGGCGGAGGTGCAGAAGCGACGCGTCAAGCAGGCCGAGGTCGACGACACCCCCGCGCCGTGGGAGGGCAAGAGCAAGAAGGTCAATCTGGCCGAGCTGCAGGCGGGAGGCCGTCCGGCTCCTCTGCAGCTCTCCTCCTGCCGGACGCGTCGGTGCCGACCGTAGGCGAAGCTGCGCATCAGCGAGGCGCGGATCAGCGCACGGCTCGCGTGCGCGGGCAAGCTCGGTGTGCCGCGACTCGAGGCGCTCTGCGCGAGCCTGCAGCTCGACGGCTTTGAGAAGAGTGTGCTGCTCATCACGTGCGGCTACACCATCTCGCCGGTCGTCAAGCAGTTGCTGGCTCAGACCTCTGGCTCGCACGCGTACGACAGCGACCGGCTCTCCGTCGGCCGCATCCTGCAGGTCTTCACGATGTCGTTCCACGAGCAGGCGCGCTCTACGGAGCGCGTGCTCATGGCCACCACACGCCTTCGCCACGCGCTCCTTGCCTCTTGCGCGCAGGTCTCGAAGCGGGTCTACTTTTACAAGAGCGCGAGGCTGGTGAAGAAGGGGCTGATCCGCCTGAACAACGACCGCTACCAAAGCCGCGACGACCTGACCGACATGCTGGTCAAGCTCGACAGGAGGGTGCTCGACTGCCTGGTCGGCCTCGAGGACGAGTCGACGGAGGTGGCCGAGAGCGCGAGCCTCTACTCGCCGAGCGTCGAGCTCGGCGACGTGGTGCTGCCCGAGGCGGTGCGCACCAAGTTGCTCCGGATGCTGACCAGCCACGGGCAGCTCAAGGCATACAATAAGCGGGTCGGCCTCTCCAAGGACATCCCGCAGCCCGACGGGCTCGTGCTGCTGCTCTGCGGGCCGAGTGGGAGCGGCAAGACGATGACGGCCAACGCGGTGGCGCGGCAGATGGGCAAGAAGGTGCTGCTGGTCAACTTTCCGGTGCTCGCCCAGTCAACCAGGACGGCGGCGTCGACGGCGCAGTCGATCTTCCGCGAGGCCGAGCTGCAGGGCGCAGTCGTCTTCTTCGACGAGTGCGAGTCGCTCTTCGCCAAGCGCAGCCACGGGGGCTCCTCAGAGATGACCGAGCTCCTCACCGAGATTGAGCGCTTCGACGGCGTGTGCTTCCTGGCCACCAACCGGCCGCAGGACTTGGACGAGGCGATGTTCCGCCGCATCCGCTGCGTCTTCGAGCTTCCCGCGCCAAATCACGTCCAGCGGCTGCAGATTTGGCGGCGGCTGACGCGGGCGGAGGGCATTGCTCTCGCCGACGGCGTTGAGCTCGCCGAGATCGCGGCCAAGTTCGAGATGACGGGCGGGTACATCCGGAACGCGGTGCTCGGGCGGGCTGTGGGGTCGGGTCCGTCGCACCGCTGCTTTTTGACGTCCTTTCTGACGTGCTGTAGGTGCTTGCCGCCCTCCTCGCTGCGATCAGCCGCGAGCCCAGGCATCCCGCGATCACGCAGGACGACCTTATTACTGGCTGTCGCGAGCAAATGCGCGGCGCCCTGCTGGGCGCGGACCTGGACGCGGGTCACGGCCGCCTGGTCCCTTCCCGGTCGCTCGACGACCTCGTCGTGAAGCCGCCGCTGCTCGGGGCGCTCCGCTCGCTCGTCGCGCTCGAGAGGGCGCGTCTCGTGATCGCCGGTGGCTTGTGGGGCGACGATGAGAGCGGCGGCGGGGAGCGCAGCGTGCACACGCCCCGTGGCGGCACCACGGCGCTCTTCTGGGGCCCGCCCGGCTGCGGCAAGCGCGCCGCTGCCGAGGCGCTCGCCTTTGAGCTCGGACGGCCGGTCAAGCTGGTGCATCTGGCGCAGCTGCTTAGCGGCGAGGCGCGGCGAGGCGCCAAGGCGAACGACGGCGTGGCCTCGCTCTTCCGTGAGGCGAGGCTCGCCGACGCCGTCCTCGTCATCACTGGCGTCGATGGCGAGGGTGGCGGGCTGCAGGGCGGCAGCGCCGAGCCCAAGCTGCTCGAGCTGCTGCTCCACGAGACGGCGCGCTATCCGGGAGTCGTGCTGCTCTGCTGCTCTTCGTATGACAAGTACGACGCGGTCGTGCACGCCCTCGCCCCAACGCTCCTCGCCGCGATGCGCGCCGTCGTCCAGTTTGAGCTCCCCGACGAGGCGACCCGCGGGCGGCTGTGGCGCATGCTGTTGCCGCCCGCTTGCGCCGGCTTGGTTGACTTCGACCTGCTCGCGAAAGAGAGTCACGGGTTCAACGTTGCGCGCATTGCCAACGCCATCTATCACGCGGTCGCCGCGGCCGTGCTCAGCGACCCCGACGCCGCCACTGCCGCCGGCAAGCCGCTTGACCTCGGCATGAAGCGTCTACAACGGGCCATCCAGGCTGAACAAGAGAAGGGCCGCGGCACGCGCGACGCTCTGCAGAGGGCGATGCTTTGTTGAGATCTGATGGGAGTGTCCTTTCGTTCGTCGCGAGTCCCGTATTGCGTATAACAGTATAGAGCGCGGGCGCGCTCAAACGGGTGGCAGCGGTAGAGAGCAGGGCGCAGCGCGCCCCCCTCCGAGCGCTCCGCATAGGGGTACCAGGCTAGTACGCACGCCGCGTTGGCGTGTAGCGATCGCGCGACGAGTTGGGGCCCAACAGTTTTTATGGCGAAAGAGGCCGCCCCCCACGGCCTCTCGGCGGCCCATTACTTACTGAGAAGTGGCGCCGGGGTGCGGGCAAGCGCGGCATTTGCGAGGTGTCTATTCTCTATACAGAACCTGCTGACGCAATCCCGATTAGTCTGTCTCGCACGTACTCCTCTGGTGTCACAAACGGAAAGTGGTCGGGCAAGCTTATCATCCGGCAAGGTGGCAGCAGCTTCAGCGCTTCGTCATGCGTAGCGTGCTGAAGGCACACAGCTCGCCGTGGCTCGGCAGGAGTCGACGCGTCGTCAACGACGAAAGTGGTTTCCACCGCGTGCACCACGCCTGGTGAGACGCCCGGAGTAAGGCGTCCGAACATGCCGACGGTGATGAAAACGAACGGCTCGGACAACGCGAGCGAGTGATCGGCAGAGCGGTAGCCCGTGCGAACATCACAGCGCGGAATGGCCTTCAGTTCGGCGAGCAAGGGCTCCACGACCGCAAGAAAAAAGGCATGTGCGGAGCGGCCACGTGTGATTTGTACGACGATCCACGCGCCTGCAGCGGACGCCTTTGAAGCCGCCTCAGCGAATACTGGGCGGAGCTGCTCTTGCAGTTGTGAGTCCAGAACACCCAGTCGTTGCTCCGTGCGCCCCAGCTGACGCAGGTGCTCCGGGGCTGCTTGGCCCTCTTCAAACGGCGCATCCATTGAGACCTGACAGTTGTAGGCGGCAACGCAGGATGGCGATGAAGCGGCCTCGGCGACGTGCTTGCCGCCCTCAAAATTGACGCCAAGCACCGGGATCGGTGTTGTCTCGGTCATGGGGATCGGTGTTGTCTCGGTCATGCCGAGCCCACGCACAGTTCGAACCCTGCCCGCGCGTGCGTTTTGTCTTTCGCCGACGAACGCGTCTCCCTCCCATGGCGAAAATCTCGAGACCCGTAGTACCACTCGGGGAGAAGGCGTGTAGATCCATACCCGAAAGAAAGAGAAGGGAGCTCGCGGGAGAGGTGACGAGTGAACTACAGGTAGTGGGGAAGGCAGCCTCGATTGCCATACAGACATGGGTGCGAAACAACGACAAGACCAAGGCACGGGCAGAGGAACGAGAGAAGAATATAGGGTGGATAAAACGCCTGTTCACGGCATGGAGGGTGAGCCACACCGAACGTACCGAGCGAAGAGCCGAGCGGAAGGAGGACGGGGAAGATGACTCAGAGGAGGACGAACCAGTGGAAATTCAGTTGTCAGATGTCACGATGCATCCGAAGGGGACCCCAGCGCCGGCATCATCCGTAGAGGCACGAGTGTTCGAAGAGAGAGTGGACCTGAGCAACAACATGACTTGGAGGCAAATGATCGGAGTGGGAGTCAGAAATGTGGTCCTTGCGCGAGGGGAGCTCGATAGACTCGAGGGGCCAGGATACGCCGCAAGGAGGACGGAGTTGCGCCGAGAGGCGAAAGAAGCCGCGAGAACAAGGGACCGGCAGGCGGCGGCGTCGCAGGACGAGGCAGAAGAGAACGACGCGACAGAGGGGGAAGTGACAAGGGAGAGAACGACGAGAGTGGGACAGCCGCGGGGTGGCATGAAGGTTGCAGCGAGAAGCGGCGAGAGACTGCGAAAAGAGATACGAGGAGGCAGACCCCCCAGGGTGGGCGACGGCTAGCGCATCACACCCTCCTCTCCTTAAAATCCCTGTGTGGTGGCGGCGTGCCGTTCTCCCATCCCTCCCTTGGGTTGTGTGTTTTCTTTCTTTCTTTTAGAAGGCGTGTAGACCCCAAATCGGGTCCGGACTTCGGACCCGATTACGCTGCCGCCTCGCGCGCGCCGCTGCTGCCCTCGCCGGCAGCCGCCGCGGTCGCAGTGCCATCGTGCGGACTGGCGGTCGACTCGCCACATCGATTTCAACTCACGCGACGCGCTCGGCCTCCGCTGGCGGCTGCCGCAAGAGCGGCTGGCTCACGGCAGCGTCTCGCCGGTTGCCGGATAGGAGAGTACAGAACGTCTGGAGTGTAACTGTGTACGTGAGATCGGTTTTGATAACAAGCACGGTCGATCCGTCAAAGCGATACACTCGTTCCTATCTCGCTGGAGGGCTGGCACGGAGCTCTGTGCCGACAAACAGGAAGAGCCGAGCGGCAAGAAGGGCTCGATGGGGAGCGAGAACCGTCAAACGTGCTCACGGAGGTTTCGGAAGTCCACCCTGATGCAGTCGGTTCCCCCCCCGGTTTGAACGCGCAGCTCGCAAGACTCGTCGAGCACTCGCAGCCTCTCTGCGCCTCTCATGCTGCCGCTCTGCGGGAGGTTCAGTCTTTCCGGAAGATATCGTCGAGTTTTGGAAGCTGCGCGGTCAAACCTGGGGGGAAACAAGAGCGTCACGACGGACTTCAGGTTACACCTCAAGCTCTTCTGACGGTTCTCGCTCCCCATCGAGCCCTTCTTGCCGCTCGGCTCTTCCTGTTTGTCGGCACAGAGCTCCGTGCCAGCCCCCCAGCGAGATAGGAACGAGTGTATCGCTTTGACGGATCGACCGTGCTTGTTATCAAAACCGATCTCACGTACACAGTTACACTCCAGACGTTCTGTACTCTCCTATCCGGCAACCGGCGAGACGCTGCCGTGAGCCAGCCGCTCTTGCGGCAGCCGCCAGCGGAGGCCGAGCGCGTCGCGTATCGATCGAGCTCGCGATCCGGGCCGTGGAGCCCACGAGGAAGACTTCGTCTGCTGGGACGGAGTCCCGACGCTCGCTGCGTCCGCCGGAACTGGGGTCTGCACACCTTTCGTGGCCGCGTCCCGCAGTGGTCGGAGTTTTGTTAGTATCGAGGTCTCGGGAGTTTTGTGCACGATAAATTCGTGCCTCCGCGGCGAGCCGAGCCAGGCCACGGCGCTCGGCCTCCTGAGAGAAGACCATCCCGGACGGCAGTGACAGTTTACCCGACATCAATCGTCGACGGCAAGCTCGAGAACTGCGCCTCCAAAGTCGCCCAGATTTGCCTCTCGCGGCGCGCTGAGTTAGTATCGCCGGTGCGCCAGCCAGCTCTGCTCCACAGCAGGGCATGCCTGACTGGCTCCTGCTAGCCGTGCGTCCTGGTGGCATCCATTGCCAGCTCAGGTAGCCTCAGGAGGTCGCCTCTCGCACGACTCGGCGCCGCACAGCACCGCTCCGCGTTACTACCGAGTTAGTATCGTCGACCCACAGAGACTGCTCTTCTGTAGGTGGAGCCGACAAACGCCGGCCGGGTCGGCCCCGCCGCCCCCATCGCCGCCGCCGGGGCGGCGGCGGCCTCGGCGGACCATCCGGCGCGCTGCGCGCCCGACGGGGAGGTGTTCACCACTCCTGGATCCTCACCCTGCCACGCCTTCGTGCAGACGCCGTGGCACCCACCTCAGGCGCCGCTCGGACTCGGTTGACGGCCGCCCAAGTGCGTGGCTCGTGCCTAGCCGTCCAGCAGGAGATGCCCACTCACTGCTAGGCTAATCTCGGGCTGTCTTGCGGCGGTGTGGTGCCGTGAAGGGCACCCGGCACAAAACTACGACCATTAGTACCGTGCCCGGGCAGTGCATTTAATTCTGTCAAAAATCGAAATGTGCTCTGTGGGACTTATTGGACTAGGATCATACGTCCGGGAGGCCCCCCATGCGTGCCGTAACGAGCCACGGTGTTGGTATGACTCTGTTCACGTTCACACCTCTTCAATAGCGCAAAACTCCGATACTACTGGTACCTCGTACTCGATTAATCGTCTGTTTTCACCGAACGCGTAGTCTCTCTCTGTCCCTTTTCTCTCCCTTAGGTATCTTGTTCCTTTTCCCTTTTCTCTCCCTCTATCTTTACAGTTACAGTTTGGGGAAAACGCAAAGGATACGTCCAGCCCCACCCACGACCCCTGCAGTTAGTAACCTCACATCCAGGGCCGGGGAGCTAGATCTAAGAAGCGCACCCAGCGGGCCGGATGATCGGCATCGGGTTACGGGCTAGAGAGCCCTAGCCCTGGGGGGTGCGCGTTCGCAGGGAAAGGCCGTAAAGTAAACACAGGTCTCCGAGGGTTAATTAACATACCGACCGAGTTGCCTTCCCCTTAACTGGCAGGACGCCCCCTCTACTCGGAGCTAATGAACACCACACTGCACGCCCCACACCACCACCCTCACGCACTCGCGCAGGCACTTGAGTAGACCCCCCCTCACCATATCTCTCGCCAACGCACTGACGCCGCGCTGCTTTCTCCATTTGCCCTCCCTGTGCCACGGTCGCGAGCCAGAGAAGACGAGCATGATGGCTGCCGTCCTTCTCCTGCTCGTGTCGCTGGCCGGTGCGCAGGAGTCGCGCATCGCGGAGTCCAAGGTGACCGGTGCGCAGGCAGCGGCAGGCAACGCCGAGCCGCCAGCAGCAGCCGCAGCGGAGGCACCACATGAGCTTGAGCTTTTGCGCGGTGGCACGGCAGAGATGCAGGCCGCAGGGCAAGTCTTCCTACAGCTGGGCGCCTCGCAGCATGACGCCGCAGGAATCCTCCAGAGGGTTGCTGCGGAGGGCAAGGCGGTAGTCATGGAGGGCCCGCGCGAGACGCTCGACCAGATTGCCGCCGCCTTCAAGGAGCTCGGCCTCGACTCGGTCGTTCGCACAAAGGGCAGCAGCTCGACTGCACCGCCCCAGCCATCGGCGGGCAGTGGCGGGGCTGCGGCTGCGGCTGCGGCTGCGAGCGGGGCTGCGGCTGCCGGCGGGGCTGCGTCTGCTGCTGCTAGTGGTGGTGGCGGCGGCGGCGGCGTTGGGACCATCCACAGTCCAGAGTACGCAGGGACGGGCGTCGATGTGCTCGACGGCCGTGGCTTCGCAGCGCAGCTCTCTTCGGCGGATGCCGCGCCCGCCCTCGTTGTCTTCTTCGCGCCCTGGTGCGGCCACTGCAAGAAGATGGTGCCCGAGGTCGCCAAGGCGGCCAGCAAGCTCCGTGGCTCAGGCGCTCCCCCCTCCGCCCTCCGCCCTCCGCCCTTCCCCCTCCCCCCTCCGCCCTTCCCCCCTCCCTCCCCCCCCCCCTCCCCCCTCCCCCCTCCCTCCTCTCCCTCCGCCAGGTCTCACCCGTGCCCCTTCCTGGAGCAGGAGTGCGGGTCGTCGCCGTGGACTGCGATCGTGCACCCGAGGTTGCCCGCGCCCTCGGCATCAAGGGGTACCCGACCGTGAAGTTCATGGCCAGGGGGAAGGCGTCCGGCTACGAGGGGCCGAGGACGGCGCTGCAGCTGGCCTCTTTCGCCCAGTCGCGCGCAGCCCTCGACCGGTATGTGCTGCGCTGGGTGGATAAGGCCGTCGCCGCCGTCAGGAATATGATCCAGCGACCGCAGCCGTCGGCCGCGGCTCCTTAGCGGAACGCGTTGCTGGCGGGAGCCCTGCGGCCCGCCCATCTGCTGCCACCGCCTGTGGGTACTGTGCGGCAGGCCACACTCCTTTGTTCTCTCAGTCTCTGACGGTCGGTCTAATATATGCCTCGTCTTGCTCTTGGTGAAAACAAAAGTGGTCCCAGACCGTAAACGTAGAAGTACAGGGAACCTTTTGACCGTTCATAGCTACAACAAAAAATGGCAGCTACCTGTGTGCTGTGACCCCTGTGAGCTGTGAGAGATTTTTAGCAATACCCGAGTTGTTGTTGAGCTGTGTGCCGTGTGTGCGTGTGAAGCGCCATAGGACGTGTTTTCTTCTCATAACAAGGCAAACAAACCAAAAAATGACGTGTGAGTGTTAGAGTTGTTTGGTATTGAAAATCTCTCTCTCTCTAACAAGGCTGTGAAAGGTTGACGTACCATGCGGAATCGACCCTATCCAGTGCTCCAGTCTTGTCGGTCAAAAGATTCTTAAAAAACAAGCGCCTCTCACAGCAGACTGGCACGGACTAGCACCACAAAAAAGAGGCCGTCAAAAGAAGAGGTCAAAAGAAAATTCGGTGCACCGCGCGCCTGGCGCCCCCCCGAGCCTGCGATCCAGCCTAAACATGAGCGGCGGTAGCGCGAGCGCCGCGCCCTTCGTCCGACTCGGCGAGGCGGGCAAGTGGGAGATCCAGCCGGAGGGCGCGCAGCTGCTGCAGCGGATTGAGGCCCCAATCGTTGTCGTCGCTGTCGCCGGGCTCTACCGGACCGGAAAGAGCTTCTTCCTGAACACCCTGGCCGGCAACACGGCGGCGCGCGCGAAGGCGGGCTTCCGCGTCGGCTCGACGACCGAGTCGTGCACGCGCGGCATCGACGTGTGCGTGCCCGACGGCGACGCAGGCCAGTGCAGGCGCGGCTCTCTCGTGCTGCTCGATACAGAGGGCCTCGCGTCGATGGAGCAGGACGAGGCGTACGACGCGCAGGTCTTTGCGCTCTCGCTGCTGCTCTCGAGCTACTTCGTGCTCAACTCGATGGGCGTCATCGACGAAGCGGCCGTCGACCGGCTCTACCTGATCGGCGAGCTCTCGAAGCACATCTCCGTCTCGGCGGCCGCCGCAGAGGGGCCAGCCGGCGGCGGCGGCGGGGCGGCGGAGCTCGCCTCCTTCTTCCCTCCCTTCCTCTGGCTGCTGCGCGACTTTGTGGTCGACATGCGCGATGCGGACGGGCAGCCTCTCGCGCCGGACGCCTACATGGAGCGGGCGCTGGAGCCCCGCCCGTCGACAGCGCGGCGCGCAGCCGAGCGGAACGAGACGCGCGCTGCGATCCGCGACCTCTTCCCGAGCCGCTCGTGCGCGACTCTGGCGCGGCAGGTTGAGGCGGCGGGCGGGCTGTGGAGCGCGTCCCTTCACGCGCGCAGCTGTGAGCAGGTGCGGCCGGCGGCGGAGGAGGCGGACGTGCGCCGCGCGATCGGCCTCGAGGCGTCGCAGCTGCGGCCGCAGTTCGTCGAGGGGATGAGCGCGCTCAAGCAGCGCATCCTCGGCACGGCGCCGCCCAAGGCGCTGCTCGGCGAGCCGCTCGACGGGAGCATGCTGGTGGCGCTCGCGCGGCAGTACACGGCGGCGATGAACACCGAAGGAGTGGTGCCTTCGATCAGGGGCGCGTGGGAGTCGGTGGTGGAGGAGAGGTGCCGCGCCGCCGCCGACGGCGCGCTCGCCGCCGCGCGGCGGCGGCTCGCCGACGTCGCCTCGTCCACCCCACCGCCCGACGCGGGCGAGTGGGCGGACGGCGCGTGCGCCGCCATCGTCGCCGGTCTGGAGGAGTTCGACGCGCGCGCCGTGGGCGGCGCGGCGGCGGCGGCGGCCCGCACCGAGCTCCAGTCCGACTTGTGCGAGGAGGCGGCGCGGGCGCGGCGCGAGGCGTGGCGCGCCTCGCTCGAGAGCGCCACGCGTGCCGCCGACGCTGCGGCGGCGGCGCTGCCGGCCGCTTCCGGCGACACGGACGCTGCGGCGGCGGCGACGGCGATGCTGGACGGCGCTGAAGCCGCCGCGGACGGGCCATGTGCCGCCTTCACCACCACCATCGCCGCACGCAACCACCTGCTGCCGTGGCTCGCCCGCGCGGGTGCGGCAGCGGCGGCCGAGCGGGCGGCGGCGGCGGCTGCGGCGGAGCGCGAGCTGACTGGGCGCGTGGCTTTGCGCGGCGCTCGCGTGCGGTGTGGGGCAAGAGTGACTGCGCGCGTCTGCTCGGCGCTGTAGGCGCGCACACGAGCTGGAGATGGCGCGGGAGAGGCTCGAGGCTGCGCGCGCGGAAGGGAGCCGCGAGGCGGCCGCCGGCGCGGAGCGGTTGCGGCAGGCGGAGGAGCGTTTCGCGGCCAAGGAGGCAGCCGGCGCGGAGCTGCGCGCCGTCGAGCGCGCTTCGGCCGAGCGCGAGGCGTTGCGCGGCGCCGAGGCGCTGGCCGAGGCGCGGGGTTCGGAGCAGCGGCTCAGAGACAAGGCGCGCGGCCGGGTGTGTGTGTGTGTGGAAGCGGAGGGCCGGGTAGTCTCTTGGAAGAGGAGGGCTGCAAGAGGAGGGCCCCTGTAGACTGACGAGGCCCTCTGCGAGTGGCGCCCCTAAGGTGGCAGAGCACGTTAATTGAATTCTAACTTTAATTAATGCGCCTCAGGTGGCAGAGCACGTTAATTGAATGTTAACTTTAATTAGTGCGCCTCAGGTGGCAGAGCACCTCGCATCGGAGCGCAGCGCGGCGGAGCGCGCGGCACAGGCCGCCGCGCGAGAGGCGGAGGCGCGAGGCGCGCTCGAGGCGGCCACTGCGGCCGCCGCCGCGTTGCGCGAGCAGCTGGCGGCGGCCAAGCAGGAGGCCGAGGCGGCGCGCGTGGCGGAGGAGCTGGCCCGGCGGGAGGCGGTGGGCAAGGCGGTGGACGAGTACGTCGCCGCCGTCGAGGTTTCGGCGGAGGGGCAGCGCGCTCTCCGCGAGGAGCGAGACGCATTGCTGGGCCAGTTGCGCGATTTTACCGAGCGCGCCGCCGTGCTGCCGCCTTTCTACGCACTTCGTGCACTCGCCGCGGCAGGTGTCGGTGGACGCGTCTGTGACACGTCCGTGACCGCACAGGCCCAGAGGATATTTGCCAGCGACCACGTGCCGGACGATTTTGTGGACGCGTTCGTGTCGGACCGCGACGGCGACTTCCCCTCGGGCGAGCTCGCCGAGAAGGCTGGCCAGAAGGCGGCGCAGGCGGCCGAGAAGATCGCAGAGGCGGGGCTGGGCAACATCGCGTCGGTCGCGTCCGTCGCCCTACGCAAGGGCACGTCGCCGCCCGCTGTCGGGCGGTGGGCACAGGGCCCGCTGCCCTCTCACGCTCCCTATCCGGCGGCTGTAGGCGCGCCGCTCGCACAAAAGGCGTGGGCGTCATGGTTTGGCGGAGACGGCGGCGAGGCGCCGCCCGATGATGAGTTCAAGCCGGAGGACCTCAAGCGGCTCCTCGCTGGCAACGGCGGCGGCGGCGGCGGAGGATCGGCCGAGGGCGATGCTTTTGACAGGGCTGCGGCGCAGGTGGCAAAAGGCGCAGCGGCGCCCGCCACGAATCCTCCCACTGCTGACGTTGGGCCCGCGGCGGCGCCCAGACCCGACCCTGCGGTGGTCGCCGCCACCCCGGGGGTCCCAGCAGCCGCAGAGGCTGGGCCCAAGTCCGACGTAAGAACGTGACGAGTGTCATCGGGAGACTGTGTAGTTCGTCTGGGGTTTTACGTACGGTTTTTGTGTGTGATTCCTGGATAAAGTGGGATTTCTTCCGCGCGCCCAGTCCACTGCACTGTCCATCTGTCCAGCGGCAGCGCGGCCGCGGGGAGAGGTGCGTCGACCCTTGCCATGATCACCGTACACCGACCCTGGTCCACGCCTGCGCGCGGCCTGCGCGCGAGCCGTGTGTGGGAACGCGGGGGTGCACATCGATCAACAGCGAGCGGGTTTATTTTTTATTGGTAGCAAGACGATTAGTTGTTACCCGGTATGTGCGCCACCGGCCACCGCTTTCCCCCGCTCCGACGATGGTCGATGCGGGCTCAGACTACAGACCACCTCAGTCCTCAATAATCCTCTCAGACAGACGTCAGAGCGGGACCAGAGGAAGAGGGGTCAGTCGGTCAGAGCTCAGAGAGGAGAGATGTCACGGAGAGTCACGGAGAGCCTGCGAAGGCTGCGTCACCCGGGGGGCCGCACACACTCTTATAATAGACACTCTTCGAGTCACCGTCACGCGTCGGTCAGACTTCAATGTGAGCCGCCGCGGCGCCGATGTGCACATATATGCAATGGTATGCCAATGTACGACGTGCGGTGCGTGTATGTACAGAGGGGGCGCGCATGCACATAAGACCTTCTTGATCACACCGCACACGCGGGCGGCTCACACACATCTCGGACGCAAGTCGCAGCTTCACTCATCAGGCAGGCGTGTGGGCGCGCCCCCTGTCGTCCACCCGCGACATGTGGCCGACCTCCACACTGCGCGTTGCACACCGCTCGCTCGGCAGCCAGCCGTACGGCACACATCCTCGCTTTTCAGGCGAACGGGATGCGAGCTGTCCGCCTCCATCCAGGAGCCCTGCTCAACCTCGTCGCCCTCGGCGTCGACGGCATTGATGGCCCTCGCCAACTCGCGCCGCGACACCGCCGCCCCGCCTGCGCTCGCATTCAGATGCGCCTCTACATCCATGCAGCCGGCCGCGAGACAGCGGGTGACCTCGTGGCCAGTCAAGGCGTCTGAAGGCGGGCGAGTCAGCCCCAACCGATCTGTGAAGGCGCAGCCCGGAGCTGAGATGCCGTGCACGCAATTGGCGCCGCAGCGAACGACCCCCTCCAGGAGCGCAGCCTCGGAGAAGCACAGGGACTCTGGGCTCTGAGGTAGCCTTTCGGCGACAGTCGAGTCAAACATGGCAAACCAGAGACGCTCAAACATGCCGCCGACGTCGTTCGAGTGCAGCGCCGGCCGCTGATCGACAGCCTTGGCGCTCCGGGGCCCCAAGTCGACGATGTAGGGCCCAAAATTGCTCCATTTTGCGGCGCGCTGCCGCCATGTCTGAACGCATGGCCCAGTGTTGCTCCCGTTGCACCCGTATTTGCGCATGTGTGCCTCGCGCACCGAGTCCGGCAAGTGGAATGCATGGCACCGCCACGCGAGGCACTCTCTCCCGTCCGGTGCGGGGCCCGGATCGGGCGTCGCCGTGGTCGGTGGCGACGGCAGCGAGGCGAGTGCAAGGTTCATGGCATAGAAGCGCCTTGAGCGACCGCGTATGGCCTCCCGCGTCACTGCGAATTCCGCATGCTGCGGCCACGGGATCGTCGAGGGGATTGTAGGGAGGGCGAGAAATGTTCGCAACCACCAGTGAAGAGAGCGCGCGTGGCCGTACGCCGCCGAGTCATTGGTGAGCTTTTTCACCACGGAACTTGTGCTCTCATCCTCAACCCAGCAGGGACATGCCTCGGGAGACCTCACTGCCCATGGCCGCTGTGGTGTGCCATGCTGCTGCAGCCGTCGCTCATCACTCTCCAGCCGGAACCTGGCGGCCCACGCGTCGACATCAGCGAGCAGGCCGACCTTGTTGAGCATTGGAATGCTGGGATCGTCCTGAACAAAGAGCACAACTGAAGGGAGATGGTCGTAGAACGTAAGGCAGAAGCGCAGGATGGAGTGCGACTCACGCGCGCCTTGGTTTGGCCCCTGGACGCAATGCGCACGGCTCGTTGCCAACCAGTTCAGGAGTGTCTGCGGCAGCTCACTGCACTTTCCACCCTTCGCATCGATCAGGGCGCGCACACTAAGCCTCGCTGACAGTGCCGAGACTAGCTGTGTGAGTGAGCGGCGGTCACCACTGCTCCGAGAGTGCGGACTTATTGTTATTACCACAGCAACGGCGGCACCAGCCAGGTCTCTCCGAATGGCTTGCAAGCAGCTCTTTGCCTGTGGCAAAATTACAGGCGCGCGTGGGCGTTTGAAGGCGATCCAAGCCAATGTTGCGGTCGCGAGAAGAAAGGGGGCCAGGCACCACGCGCGCATAAACTTGGGACGCGCGCATATTCAACACAAGAATTTGAAAGACATCCAAGTTCGCCAAGTGAACTTAGTGCAGCGGAAGGAAACGCTTGACGAAGGCGACGGATTGCCCAGACCAAACGCACACCACGCGAATATCCGGATACAGCCAATGTTGCGGTCGCGAGAACCACCGAGGAAGAGAAACCGGGGGCTGCCCAGGCACCACACGCGCGCGCATAAACTTGGGAGGGAGGCGCGCATATTCAACACACAGAAGAATCAGCCCGAGAATTTAGTGCAGCGGAAGGAAACGCTTGACGAAGGCGACGGATTGCCCAGACCAAACGCACACCACGTGAATATCCTGATACAAAGACTCAATTGTCATTTAGAGTCAACCATCTTTCCCTAACTCGCTCCGTGAGCGTACCCGGGGAGCCGCCGAGCCAAGTGGAGCTGCTGTGGAACGGCGCCGGCGGGCCCGCGCAGCGGAGGTGGTGCAGGTTGGTCTCGGAAACGAGGAAGAGCAGTGTCAGCTCTTCACCCGCGTAAGCCCAGCAGCGTTGCGGGTTGTCCCGCCAGACGGTCCCGTTGCAGCCAACCTCCCGCATCGGCCAGCGGGCCTCGAGCCAGGAGTACAGCAGCAGGTGGAGCTTGGCCAGGTCTGCAGCCACGTCAGGTGGCGCCAGCCACCAGTTTGCCCACGGAAGAGGAGGCCCGTCTGCGCGGATAGAGGCTGCGGCCGCCTCATAGCTGACGCCGAGCCACTCGAAGAATGGCTGCAAGATGGTCGATTTGTGTAGCTCACGGTCCGTCCGTCGCGCGTGTCGTGAAACATCCGACTTCCACCGCACGAGCTGCCTCTCTCCCCACCAGTAGAGTGTGGCGCGCTCTGGAAGCTGCTCGAGCTCTGCTGGCCTCAGCCGGCGCGCAATCGACTCGAGGTTCTGGCAGGCAGGGTCAAACAGCTTGGTAGAGTCCGCGACCACCTTCCACGACGCAGAGCCCACCCAGCATCTTCTCCCTCTGCAGCTTGGTGAGAGCAGTGTGGTTATGCGCAAGCCCAGCGCGATGATGGCAGCGTTCTCGGCGAGGAGCGAGAGATACTGCTGCCCGAGCGAGGTGCGATAGAAGGGGGCAAGGTCCGCAATGGTGAGGTTGCTCGGCAATCGGGCTGTGCAGTCGGGCGCCAGGCCTGCACTCAAGCCGACGGTGTGGACTTTGAACAGCTTTGAGGCGAGGCGATCCACTTGCATGCGGCGGGCGCTCTGGCAGCTGTGGTAGAGAAGGAAGAGCTGGATTTCACTGCTTTGGATCTCGCTGCTACGGAGGGGCAGCTCGAGGTCGCTTCCGGACAGGGAGAGCTGTCGCGCGAGCCACATACGTGTGGACCTCGTGAGCGCCCGTCGCGGCAACCCTGTGTGTGTGTTTGTTCGTCGGACCGGCGACCCTGAAAAATCATTGTCGCGCTGCCCTGGCGAGGTACTCCCACGCCTCTCGGGGTTTTTGTCTGGCCGAGTCAACCCGAGAGCCTCGGCGAGCCTGCTGGGGCGAGCCTCGGCGAGACTGCGTCAGCTGTTCCCACAGCAGGCTGGAAGTACCTCGCCAGGCGCTGCCCATCTTGTGAGGTGGGAAGTAAGCAGAAAGAAGGCGAGCAACCGACCGGCTATGTACGAAGTACCCTTGTAAGGGCTAATGCCTAAGCGGCACGGCAGAGAAAGAAAATGTGCTCACCGTGGTTCTCGAGGTTCTCGAGGTGGATATACATCCTTTGGCCGCGTTGCCGTTGGGTAGCGAGGATTGGTGTGACGCGATCCACGCAGGCGTGGTTTCTGACGGCCGACCGTCAGTGCACGGAGTTGCCCCTTCTCCGACTGCCCGAGGTGACATTTTCAGGCTGGGAACCGAGCAAGTGCGCTCGCCGGCCAAAGTGGGGTCGCGGGTGGCCATGCGAAGTGGTTTCGCGCACTGCCCGCTGTAGCCCCCCCGAAGCGCCGGAGCGTGACCGAGTGTCGCCCCATGACCCCCGGCGCCGGCCCGAGCGCTGAGACCGAATGTGAAGCCAATGCGCGCGCCCCAACCCCCAAGCGCGGCACTCCTCGGCTACGGCATGCTGACACGGATCCCTATCCTCTCAGATTGCTATCGATCGGCGATATTGGATCTCGCACGCGACGTCGACGACTGACAGGTAAACGCACTTTGTCAATGTGCAGGTCGAGCTACCAACCGTTGCGGAGCGGTTCAGCCTCGGAAGCCATACTATGCAGCGGTGATTAGGTGGGAGGGCATGCGCTCGCACACATGAGTCCGGGAGCTCCCCGCCGGCGCTTGGTGCCCCAGCCAGCTCCGCCTTGCCGCGGCCCCTACGCAGGCGTCCAGCACCGACGTCGTTTGCGAGCGTCGGGTGTTGGCTGCTCTCTAGCCCCGTCACCCACCGCGCCGTCACCGTCCGCTTCGCGGCGTGCGAAACGCTCGCGTCTCCGCGTTTCCCTGCGCCGCCACCAGGGGGACGCTTGCGCCTTGCCCCCTGGCCTGACGCGCGACCCTGCGCAGATGGCGCGCTCCGGCACGGACCGACGGAGCAGCGACCGCCCGGGCAGTCGCTGCTCCGCCCGCGCACCGCTGCCGCCGTCGCCGCCGCCGCTCCGCCCTTTCCATCAGTGTGTCTCGTGTGTGAGAGTGCACTGTCTGTCACGCCTGTACCTGCGAGCTGCGTCTCTCCTCCGAGGCTCAGGCTGTCCTCTCACTCTGAGATATATCTGTCTCGCATATCGTCTGAAGTCAAGTCTCACGAGAAGAACGTCAAACTCTCTCCTGTCGAGGTGTCGGCTGTCGCGTGTCGTGTGCGCGCGGCGATTGTAACCGGGGAGGCCTGCGCAGCTTCTAACGATGCACAGAAAACGGGCCACACAAATGCCGTAAAGGACAGGCGCGGGACGTGAGGAGATGCGCGGCCGACACCCAGCAGCGGCTCTGCGGCGGGGAGGGGGGAGACACACACAGGAAGCACGATGCGTACAGTGATCGCGTGTCATGCGCCATCACCGACGTCGGGCGGGAGAGGAGCTCCAGCCAACAGTAGTGGCGAGCCAGCCTGCGCTGCACGATGAAATAGTACTCGTGCTGACGCATCCTCGCCCGAGTCATATTCCAAGTGCCCTGCGACAGCCCGCGTGCGACGGGAAGAAGAGGTGCGAGGCTGAGAAAATAAAAGCTTGATCGCGCCACCAACGTCAGCGTCGGGCGCAGTGATGAGCTCGAGCAGCTCTCGTCGAGCAAGCTCCGCCTCCGAGCTCTCGCAGCAGCCATGCGCGTGCGCGCAGCCCAGATTCTCGCTCAGCGCCTCCGTCTTGGGGTTTGAAGCAGGTCCGCCGTAACGCTCCGCGCCTGGGCCGGCGGCGGGCGGTGTAGAAGGCCCGCGATGGCACCGTCGTGTGCCTCTTCCGTCCCACCTTTAATTGGTGACTACCCTCGCTGTCGCGCGGCCGCTTGGCAGGCGGCGCCGACGCTGCCGTTGGGTCTGTCCGTGGCCGCCGCGTCACTCGGCACGGAAGCCTCCTTGCCGGTGGACATGCCGGGGGGGCGTGAGGGCCTGGAGGGTGACACAGACGCACAGGGGAGCGCGCGCCGCCGAAGTGGTTTGGCGCACACCTCGACGAGGAGGGTGGCCACCCCTCGGTTCCCAGCCTGAAGAAGTGGCCTCTGCCCCGGCTAGTTCCCGAGGTCGCGCGGGGCTGACCCCTGCGTCCCCCGAGACCTAGCGCGGGTGGCTCACCGTGCTCCGTGGCTTTTCTCTCCCGTGGCAGAGAGAAGGCATGCACAGGCAGAAGCCAGAAAGAAAGAAAGAAAGCAGAGCACCAGAGAAAAAAGAGAAAAGAGAAAACAGACAACCCAAGGGAGGGATGGGACAAACAGACAAACAGAGAGAAGCACTTGGAGCACTTGGTCTTGGAGTGCAGTCGGTAACCTCACATCCAGGGCCGGGGAGCTCAGAAGCGCACCCAGCGGGCCGGATGATCGGTATCGGGTTACGGGCTAGAGAGCCCTAGCCCCGGGGGTGCGCGTTCGCAGGGACAAGGGCTCGCGTAACCACCCAAGACTGCTTTCAGACGCTTACGCCAATTTCGCTCAACGCGCAAATTGTGACCTGCGCAACTCGCGGACCCGAGGAGTCTCGAGCTTCAGCTGGCGAATCATGCCGCTCTCGGCACAGAAGCAACGCGAGCGCCGCGCCGCGCAGCGCGCTGCCGAGGCTCAGGACGCGGCTCGCGGGCAGCGCAACCGCCCGGCGCCGAGCCGGTGCTAGGCCGCCTCCGCTGCGCCTGCTTCCTTGCGCGCCGCTGGACGTCGGCCGAGAAGACCGCTTCCCTCTGGGGACCCGACTCCGCGAAGATCGCGCGCGCGTCGTGAGTGGCGGCGCGCGCGCGATCTCCGTTCCCGGGCACGCCGGTCGCAGTGGCATGGGCTCCCAGGCTCAAAAGCAATCCCGTCAACAGCGAGCGAGCGCCGCCGCTGCTCCTCCTCCCGCCGCCGCTCACCGAGACTCGGTGCCGCCGTTCTCGCCGCCGCCGCCGCCGCCGCCGCCGCCGCCGCCTCGCGCCTCGCCTCCGTCACCGCCGCCCTCCATCTCGCAGCGGCGCGTCCCTCTGATACTCTATGTGGCGCGGGCGCCTCGCTCACCGGCGCCTCGCCGCCGCCCCCCCCCTTCTCGCGCCGCTCCGCTCGTGGCCGCCGCCTCCCCTGTCAATCCCGCCGCCTCCCCTGTCATCCCGCCGCCCGCACCACCGCCGCCACCGCCTCGCGCCTCGCCGCCGCCGCCACCGACCGCCCTCCCCTGCGCCGCTGAGCGCGGTGCAGGGGGCGAGCCCCCGCTGCGCAGCCTCACCGCAGTGCACTGCGCTCTCCGCGCCCCTGACGATTAGTGAGGAGGTGGTGTTGCACAGCATGGAGCTCGGCGAGCGTTTAGCGAGCCCCCCTCAGCTAGAGTGAAATGCTCCCGCGCGAGTATGTTTGCCGCAGCGGGCTTGGCCAGATCGGACGCGTGGAGGGAGTCTAGGATGGGGAGAGAGGGAGGGGTAGAGGATTGGTTGGTGAACAGTCTGTCTGTGTCTAGGTTAGAGAGCAAAAGGGATAGAGGGAAGGAGGGAGGGGCGTTTCGTTCTAAATTGATGAGAGGACTCTAGCACTTCACACCGCCCGCACACACTGCCGCCCATCCCTCCAAACGGGCTTCTTGGGTGGAAAGAGATGCCACCGGCGGCTTTTCCGCTACTCAAAACGGTCTGGTATTTTTTCCCTCGCGCAAGGCCCGTTCAAGTTCTACGTGCACCAGCGCATTCGCGGGCCGCACCACTTCGTGTGTATGCCTGCCTGCGACCGGCGCTATTTCCTCCTCGCCACCGGCACCATCTGCCTCATCCAGCTCAGCTGCATCATCGAGGAGTGGATCTTCAAGCAGCTGCACGGGTTCCACTACTTTTGGTTTGTGGCGCTGATCGAGCTGCTCCTCTTCACCGTGCTCGGTCACGCCTCTTCTGCGAGCGAGCAGGGCAGGTCCGTGCTGTCGATGCCGTCGATGCATCCAAGCGGGCCGATGCGCCTCTACGCGGTCTCTGGCTGCAGCCTCGCCGCCGGCACCGGGCTCGGCAAGCTGGCGTTCAAGCACCTCAACTATGCAACCGGGACGGTGCTCAAGTCGATGAAGCTGCTGCCCGTGATGGCGCTCTCCGTTTGCTGGCTACAGCGGCGGTACAACGCGTGCCAGCTGTCCGCCGCGTTGCTGATGGTCGCGTCCGCGTCGCTCTTTGGCCTCGGCGAGCGCGAGGTGGAGACTGAGTTCAGCCCGACGGGGATCCTGCTCTCGTTCCTCTGCCTCTTTGCACAGGCACTGCAGAACACGAGCACCGACCGGCTGCTGCGAGACCACGGCGCGACCGTCCACGAGACGATGACGCTCTCCAACGGGTGGGGCTTCCTCGTGACGCTGCTGCTCACCCTCTACACGGGCGAGCTGCTGCCCGCCGTCGCGTTCTTCTCGCGCAGCTGGGTGTACTGGGCGCTGCTGCTGCTGCGCTGCGTACTCTTCTACCTGGGCGCGCTGCTCTACACGCGGCTCATGCAGGACAGCGGCGCGGTCGCCGCCGTGTTTGTCACCACCATGCGCAAGGCGCTCACGGTCGTCATCTCCTTCCTCCTCTTCCCAAAGCCATGGACGGAGAAGTACGCGGCGGGCGGGCTGCTCCTCCTCGCCGCCATCGTGTGCGAGTACCACGGCAAGGCGGGCGACGCTGCGGTGCGCCCGCGCCAGGACCAGAGCTCCGCCGACATTGCCCGAGAGCTCCTCTCGAGCATGAGCAGCAGGGCGAGCGAGCACGAGCACGAGCCGCTCGCCGCGGGGGAGAGGGAGAGCAAGGCGAGCAGCAGCGACCCGGAGGCGTCGGGCCAGAGCGGGGCCGAGGGAGGCCACGAGCTATGCCAGACTCCGTCAGCGTGGCTGTACCTCACGGGGAGCATACGCCGGCCGAGGCACTCTCGTGGATAGCGCCGCGCTCACTCCCCAAACGCGGTCCGCGGCCCTGGACGCTGTCCCACAGCGCGCCGCACCCGTCCTCAGTCGTCCCGCACGGATAAATACTCAAAGAAAGAAGTGTGTCCACGACACAGCCAAAGAGAAAAGGAAACACCAGGGGTGAGAGGAAGCGAAAAAGAAAAAAACCACGTCGCGCCCGGCCCGCCGGCCGCGAGGGAGGCGGCGGGATACCGGTGTGGGGGTGCGGCCCGCGCGCGCGTTCCAGCATTGCAATGTATATGCGCCTGGCCGACGCCTGCGACCTGCTCGGCGTGCCGCCCTCCGCTTCGCGCGAGGACGCCCAGAAGGCCTACCGCAAGTGCGCTCTGCGCCATCACCCAGACCGCAACCCTGGCGACCCGAGCGCCACCTCAAAGTTTCAGTCGATCGGCGAGGCGTGGGACCGGCTGCAGCAGTACCACGACAACCCTCGCCGGTGGGGCGCAAACGCGGATGAATCGGACGAGGACACCGCCGACTCTGCAACCGGCGCCGACCACTTTGCTTCGTCCTGGGAGGACCTCTTCCGGCGCTGGTACGCTGGCCCGCCGCCCCCGAACAGAGGCGGCGGCCGCGCCTGGGACTTTGAGCCGCCTCCGCAGCACCGCGCCGACTGCAAGTGCGCTGCGTGCGCCGCGGAGCGCCGCCGCGAAGAGATCTTTGCGGAGCGTGCAAGGGCGCGTGAGAGGCGGAAGGAGGAAGCGGCCAAGCAGATGGCGGCGGCGCAGGCGAGGGAGGGCGGAGGCCGCCTCTGCGCTTCGGCGTCTCTTCACATCCTGCCGCTGCGAGCAGGCGCGCGCCAAGGAGGAGGCCGCGCGGACGGCGCATCAGCGAGTGGCGGAGGCGGAGGCCGAGCGGAGGCGCGAGCAGAAGTGGATGGCTGAGCAGACCGCGCGGCGGGAGAGAGTGACGGCGGCGCTCCGCACGCACCTCTCGGGGCCGGTCGAGCTCTCCGTGCCGCTGGACGAGCTGCTGCTCCGCTTCAGCGCGCTCAAGGCGAGGGCGGACGCGGCGAGGCGCGCGGTGTCGCACGTGTTCGGCATGTCCGGGGCGTCCACGGACACGCGCATGACATGTCTGAGACATGTCCACAGGCGCGCGGTGTCGCACGCGCGCGACGGCGCCGCCGAGTGGGACGAGGTGAGGGCGCTGCTTGCGAGGGCAGAGGCGAGGCTGGACGCGCTGGGCGAGGCGGCGGAGAAGGCGGCGGCGGCAGAGGCGGCAGCAGAGGCGGCCGCAGAGGCGGCAGGGTCGGGCGCGGCGGCGGAGGCGCAGGCGGAGGCGGAGGCGGGAGTGGCGGCGGAGGCGGGCGTGGCCCTTGATGCTGCTCGCAATCGGGCCGACGAGGAGGGCGGCGGCGAGGCGGAGGCAGGGGAGAGGCCGAAGGGGAGGAGAGGCGGTGGCGGCGGCCGCAAGGAGAAGCCGGGCAAGGCTGCCGTCGAGCAGCAGGCGATACAAGCCCTCTCGTCGGCGTTGACGGTGGAGGAGCTCGAGGACGCAATCAAGGCTGCGGACGGCGTGAGGAGGGCCTCACCGGCGCTGCTCAAGGCGATCGAGAAGGCGTGCGATCGGCTCGCAAGACTGTAGAGTTTTTTGTGAGCGGTGTTGTTGCTTGGTCGCCGGGTGCGTATGTGTTGATTTATTTATTCGTGTTTTGAAATTCTCAAAAAGGTGCAGCACTAGCCGACATCGACAAAAAGTCCCTCTCTGCCCCGCGGCGAGCGGCCCCGCCGGAGGCGAAGAAAAATTTGCCACCGCCTTGCGCTCGCAGAGACGGAGATTTTTAGCGCATTTTAGCAGGATACTGTCAAAACAACAAGACGACACACAGATTTGTGCATAAAATCCAGTCAACACCTCCAACTCAAGCTCAATAGCAGACTGGTCAGGAACAAAGGCGCCGCTGTCGGCGATTCACCGCCGTTCGTTCCCGTCTCTCAAAGCTGGTTGTGGTTGCACCCCGTCGATGCGCACATCGAGGCCCCGCTCGGACGAGAGAGACGTCGCCTCCTCTTTCGTCCCGGGGCACTGTTCACGCCGGAAGGCACCCTACACTGCCAAGTAGTTAGCCTTACCCTAGCTGTACTCATTTTCGGCTCCCGCTGCCGCTCTCGCGTTCGCTTCTCTCCACACGCGCACCGCCCGTGCAGACTGCAGTTGTGCGCAGACGCCGCGGCCTGAAAAATACAGACAATCGTAAAAGCTTAGGTAAAAACAATCGTATCTGTCTCATCCAGTACAAGCGCCGCGCCAGCACGAGCAGCTAACGGGCTCGGCTTGGCGGCGGCCAGCGGCCGGCCATGCGGTGCGGGCCCGCGCTGCCGCCGACAGCAGGCCACTGCTTTTGCGGGAGCGTGATGCCCGGCCAAGCGCCTCGCCGCCACTCTGTGAAGCCCGGCGTCCCCGCGTACTTTTGCGCCTGCGGCGGTCTCGGCAGTGCGTGAGGCGGCGCGGCGCGAGGGTTGCGGCGCGGCGCGGGAGGGCTGCAGCGCCGCCTGCCGCTTCTCGAGGCTGGTGGCGGCCTGTGCGAGGACAAAGCTGATGCCTGCCCAGCCGAGCGCACTCAGCGAGAGCCAGCCGCACGCAGCGAGCACGCCGCGGCCGTCGAAATTCGTGGCAGCGGTGGCGGCGCCGGCGGCGGCGCTCGCACCCCAGAGCAGCATCTCGCCGCTGAAGTTTGGGTGTCGCAGGTGGCGGAACGGGCCACCGGTCACGAGGGCGTCCTCGCCCTTGCGAGCCTTGACCACAGATTTCCACGCGTCGCCGGCCGCCGCGGTGAGCCAGCCGGCGTACATCAGGCAGACGAGGGCCCCGGCGAGGGCGGGAGGGGCGGAGGCGGGCGCGGTGAGCATCAGCGGCGCGGCGAGCCCGAGGTAGAGGAGGCCGCACGAGGCGATGAAGGGAGCCCTGCTGAGGCGGCCGCCCTTCTCGAGCGCGCGCGCCTCGATCTTGTCGCGGAACTCACGGAAGCGGGCGATACTCAGCTCACGGTACAGCAGAAAGGCGTTCAGCCTCAGCCCGTACAGCGCAAGGCAGGCTGCATGCGCTGTCGCGATGCGCGTGGTTGCAGATGGCAGTACAAGTATTCCGGAAAGAAACGTCGCAGTGCCGTACGCGTAGCTGACACCGTACTCGGATTTCCAGAAGCCGAGCAGCGCTGGCAACATCGACGCGGCCGCGAGTGATCCAGCCGAGGGCGACAGCATCTGCACCCGAGCGCGTCGCAGGGTGGCGAGACGCGGAGGCCTCAGGGAAGAGGGCGCTGCCATGACAATGCGTGGTGGCAAGAGCGCAGCGGTCGGCATAAAGCTGGCCGCGAGGAGAAGGATAGCAAGGCGTGCGATCGTCATTGTCCTTCGACTAGCACGGAGTTGAGACCACCACTTTTCGCGCCTCGAGCGACTGTGCGCGCATCGCGAGTATCTCGAGTACCCAGGTACCTAGGTAGGCAGATTGAAAGAATACCTTCCCCGGTTTACCGGTAGGAAGGCGTGTGGCGAATACAAAGTCGAGTCCCGCCCGCCCCGCAATAAGCGCAGATGTCCTCTTCAGCCTGCTGAGAGCTTCCTGGCCCGCGCGCGCGCTCCGCCTGGCGCGCGGAGCGACTCGGTGGACGTCCGAGCCCGCCGCCCCTCGCCACTGCACCCTGCTGGCCCATGCAGCGCGACACCGCCGGCGCTGCGCCTGCTTCCTTGCACGCCGCTGGACGTCGGCCGAAAAGACCGCTTCCCTCTGGGGACCCGACTCCGCGAAGATCGCGCGCGCGTCGTGAATGCGGCGCGCGCGCGATCTCCGTCCCCGGGCACGCCGGTCGCAGTGACATGGGATCCCAGGCTCAAAACAGCGCGCTCAACAGCGAGAGCGCCGCCGCTGCTCCTCCTCCCGCCGCCGCTCCGCTCACCGAGACGAACTCGGTGCCGCCGTTCTCGCCGCCGCCACCGCCGCCGCCGCCTCGCGCCTCGCCGCCTCGCGCGCGCGCGTCGCGAGTGGCGACGCGCGCTCCATCCTCGATCTCTCGGGCACGCACCGCCGCGGTCTCGAAGTGGCCGATGGGATCCCAGGCTCAAGCAGAACCGGGTATGTTGGCGCCTCGGGCGGTGGTGGCGTATTTCGGACGACTGCTCGAGCCGCACGCCGTGCTCCACGCTGTACGAGCCGTGCGCCGATTGGCTTTTCGTGCTATGTGAAGACGATCCTCTTCTTTCGGACTTTCCCAACTGGAGTCGGCCGTGTACGCGATCGACCAGCACATGACGAGGGCTGTCCACCTCTCGCGCCTCTTCCGGGGTGCTGCTCGCTCCGCCGGCAGGCTCCTTCTACGCCATCGCCGCGCGGTAGAGGAGCGATACGCGCCCGGCGGCGACGGCTACCTTGAGGCGGCGAGCGATTTCGCCGCCGTCGCCCTCCGATCGCTGCCCTTGCCGTCCTCGCCGTCGCCACTCTCGCACGCGTCGCTCTCGCAGCCACTCTCCCCGGCGCCTGCGTCGTCGCTGCCTCCGTCGATTCCACCTTCGCCGCCATCGGCGCCATCGCCGGTGAGGACGCGGCCAGACCCTCTAGCTCGCGCCGGCGGTAACGCGAGATGCGTCAACGATGCGGCCCCGTACCTCCAATCCTCGCCCTGCCGCTTTCACGACTTGATCCAAGCAGCGTTTGGACCTACCAGCCGGCCGACCCACAGGGTGACAACTTTCTCAGACGGCGTCTATGTCTCTGAGATATTCCAAGACGGCCCGTTCGTCAGAGGAGGCGACCATTGGCGCTCGCGCACGATACCACGTCGACCTACGATCCTGGACCTCGTGCTGACGCACCTGGCGCCGGCGCGACCAGTGTGTCACTCGACAATCCCGGAGTGGCTTGCCGGAAGGGGCGCGGGGAGGGATCACCTTCACCCGATCGCCAGCGATTGGCGGGCCAACGAAGACGACGCGCAGTCGTTGGTCCGGACGATCGGCGCCCTTTGCTGCACATCCAACGCCCTTGCGGCCGAGTACCGGTGGGTTATGCGCGACACGTACGACTACGTTACGATAAGCTGGCCGGGCCACGCCAACGGGCGCATGCGCGTGCACAACTACAGCGACGCCTTCAACGATTCCGCGGCGCTCGCCTGGCTGTTCAACGAGAGCGTACTGCTTTGCCACCGCAAGATGGAAGCCGCGATCGACGCTGCGTGTCGCAAGTGGATGAACAGGTCCATCATGCGCATGCCGGCGGACGTTATGCGGCTCATCTTCCGAAAGCTGGCCGATCCCTTCTCACCCGCATCGGCCTGCCGCTTCGCGAGCGTCTGCACGACGGTACACGGCGCTATCTGCGGCAGCGCCGGCGCCCGCGATGCTCCTTCGGAGATGAAGAAGCTGAAGGCTCACCACCGAGGCGCGCGAGTGCTGCTCGAGAAGTCGGCTACGTACCGGACTGGCGACCCCTTCTGTCAAGACCGCTTCCGAATGCCGTACAGAGCCACCCCAATCACCTTTTGCTCTTTCCCCTTCCACCAAAGCATGCTCGTGCCGACTGGCGTCGCGTACCGCACGATCGACGTGCATGCCAGCTGGCCGGTGTCAGCCGTGACGATGCAGGCTGCGGTTGAGTTTCGCGCGCTCCCGGGTGAGTGCCTGCAGGTCCGTCCTCTACTCGACCAGCCCTGTGTTCACTGCGATCACTTTGCCTGCGCGTGCGGGTGCTGCGCTTCAGTGCGCGCCAGTCAGAGCTGCGTCGGCCAATGGCAGCGTCCATGCGAGACGCTAGCGCACCTTCTCGGGCGTGGGAGCATGCCGTCGCTTCAGCGCCTCAACCTCAGCGCAAACCACCTATGTGTGGAGGGCGTGCGGCCGATTCTCCTCGCCTTCAGAGACGGCGCGGCGCCGCCCCGGCTGCGTGCCCTCTCTCTACAACGCAACGACCTCGACGATGGCGCATGCGAGCTGTTGGCGGACGTGGCAGGCGCTCTGTCGGCTCTCGAGCTGCTTGACCTCGCACAAAACCGTCTCACTGGCGTCGGCGCGGCATCGCTCGCGGCAGCGGTGGGCGAGGGAGCGCTTCCGCTCCTCTCGTACCTCTCCCTTCGAGCGTGCGATCTGGACGATCGGGGCGTGGAGGCCCTGATGAAGGCGAGCGAAAGTGGCGGCTTTCGCCGACTCACACATCTGCGGCTGGGCTTTCGCAGCCGGCGGACGATGATGACGTGCAACAGAGTCCCTCTACTGAGTCCACCCGAAGCACTGCCGGGACAGAATATCGCTGTGACGCAGGGCGCCCTCGACGCGCTGGCACGTGCGCTTTTGTCCGGTCGCATGCCGAACTTGCAAAGCATCGCCCTGCCGCTGCACTGCTGGGGGCTAACCTGGATCGATCTCGACGACCATCTATGCGTCGATCCGGACTATTTGTCGCCGGGACCCGACCTGCTCATCGATCGCGTCTGCCGTGATAGAGTTGTGGACTTGTGGTGCGGGTAGCCCCGGAGTTGAAGGGGCGCCGAGTAGGCGCCCAATGCCCCCAGATTAGTAGTCCTAACTGGCAAGTTTGACTGCAAGGCCGCGCTGGTAGCGTGTGCTACGGCTTTGGAGTAGTCAACCCCGCTGGCCGCTGTGGCACCCTAGCATCTCGTGTCTGTGACCCACCCACCCACCGGCTTCTTTATACGTATCCTGTACTTATGTCGGACCACGACACCATCACCAAGGAGCCACCCGCGACCAGCAAAGAGAGATCCCCTTGTGTTTTGACCGTGAAAGTGAGACCTTGACAGCCCACCTGAACACCGGTCCACCGCGCCGACACACGACGGATCGCACAGTTGTCATGTATCTCACTGATTCGCTGTGTGGTCTTACCGTGCTGCCGTGTGTTAAAGCACACCAGCTGCTCGTGCTGACTAACATGGCTATGCCGGCCAGCGATAGCCAGCAGGCGGTGCGCTCGGACGCGGCTGATACCAGGACGAGTTGGGCTGGTGCGGGTAGTTGTAGGTCTGGTGCCCGTAGCTGGGCTGCTGGTGCGGCTGGTGCGGGTAGTACATGCAGTGGGTCTGGTGCCCGTAGTTGAGAAGCTGGTTCCAGCGGTTGGGCGGCTGGTACGGGTAGTAGGACTGCGGGTGACAGTGCAGCGTGGACATGGGAGAGACGGCGTATCCGACGAAGGGCGCGCAGTTGCTGGGGTGCTGGTTTCCGCCGTGGTGGTATCCGCCGGGCGCGCAGTTGCTGGGGTGCTGGACGACGTTTCCGCCGAGGTGGTGTCCGCTGAGGTGGTATTCGCCGAGGTGGTGCCCCATCTTGCGCGCGTCGCCCGAAGACGGCGGCGGTGGGGCCGGGCGCTCCGGCGCGGAGGACAAGAGGTCCACGTTCTTGACAGCCAGGGCGGCGAGCGTACCTGCGACGGCTTGATGACACGAGCCCGCGTCCGTAGTCGCGTTTATATCGCGCATAGCATAGGTGGTTGCCAGAGCCATGGTCTCAGCGGTCACACCAAAATCCGGCTTGTGCAAGAAGCTGCAGAGCGTGTCAGGGGCCGCCACGCCAGTCCCAACCTGGCTCAAAGCGTCCTCAAAGGCCTGCACCGACGCCTTCACTTCGACATTCGCCGGGGGACGCGCAGGCAATTGGTTCTTCTCATTCATCGCCATCAACAAACCATAGCATCTTGCGAGCACGGCTTGGCTCACTTTCCGAAGTCCTTTCAAACACGCGTGGCGCCGATGCCCTCTCACAGACTCATTCCAGCAGTTTAGTGCTGCCTTCACCCCGCTCGCATTCTGTAGGGGTAAGAACGCTCCCTCCTTGTTTTGCTGGACTTGACCGATGCGACGTTTCTCTCTGGCATTGCCTTTTTGTCTGCAGCGTAAGCCGCGAGGGTATTTTTGGGTACCGCGGCTCCTTCCAGTGTCATTGTCCATGGGTGCTGCCTCGCCCTAACCCCGGCGGTTCTCTTCGGCGTGTCCGTGCCCTCGCGAGGGCACGGACGAGGATTTCGCAGCGTTGCCTGCAAGATGCGTAACGTGCTCCTCCTTCGCGCTGCCGAAGCCGAATGTGGTTGTGGGAGCCAATGTGCCCGTCCTCCCTCCAATGTGGCGGAGGAAGATTCCTTGTGTAAGGACCCGTCGCCAGACGACGCAGGGCAGAAGACGGTGAGGCGGAGCAGACGCGCAGGGCGAGACGAGGGAGGGAGCAGGACTTTGCGGAGATCAGCAGGAGGATGTACGAAGAGATTAGGAGCAGCAGGGACCCGAGGGACCATGTGGAAGACGGCTAGTGCTAGTCCCCCACCGGGAGGACGACCCCGGCTAGTCGCCGACCACACCCACAAAGAACCCTGCACAAAGATCGCAAGGGCGGGGGCCTGTTCCTTTTTACCCGTCTCACAGTAGAGAGGTGTCCGTTTTTATTTATTTATTTATTTGCTTCTGGGCCGAGTGCCCCCCCCACCCCCCCACCCGCATTGCGCCCACCGCCCGCCGCACAACACGCAACACACAACGCACAACACACACACACACACCACCACAACAAAGAACAAACAAAAGTGCTCGTCTTTTAAAAAAAGAAGAAAAAGTATATCTTTCTCGGCCGACCTCGCCGTGATGGCTCGCTCGGACTAAGTTTAGTCTAACCAAACCAAAATCTGCTTTCCTCGCCCAAGGGAAGCCGGCCTGGCTGCCGCCCCGCCCCCGTTCACGGCCACTCAATAAAGGGAATGCCTCTCACCCACTTCCAGCTCGACACGGTCCTCGTCGTCTGCTCGACGATCGCCGTCTGTGCACTCGAGGTGCGCCGCCGGCATCCACCGCAGTGTCGCCCCTCAGTCCCACAGCCACCGCAGTGGCTGCTGGCCAGCCCTCTTCGTGCGCCACCGGGGCGCATTGTGCGGCTGCTACCTTCCCGCTCCTTCGCTGCCTGCCGCCTCCCCGCCCGAGCCCGGCCGCTCCCCCGCCCCAGGACCCGGTCGCGCTCGTCAAGGAGGGCCTTGCGCGGCTCGCCGAGTTTCCAAACCACTACGAGACGCAGTACGACTTTGTTGAGCACCCGCTCAACGGGACGCTCGCGGTCTCCCTGTTCCTCCTCTCCACCTTCTCGTGGGTGAAGACGTACCTCGTCGAGAGGACCGTCGTCAGCCGCGCGCACCGCAAGATGACCGCCTCGACGTGGTCTGCGACACAGCCGTGGACGCACACACCGACGGTGGTGGCGGTGCACGGCTTCTTCTCCTTCGTGGAGCTGTGCCTCGGGCTGGGCGCCATCCTCTACCGAGACAACCCGCTCTGGGCGCGGTCGGCGGCGGCGGTGGCGCTCTTCATCAACGTGCCGACTGGCGCGCTGCTCACGCCGCGCGTGGGCATCAGGCACCTGATCATCCCCGTGTTTGGGCTGTACGGCGTGCTGCGCGCGCTGGAGGCGTTCAAGGTGCTCTACCTCGACCACCGCCTGCTGCCGAACCTCTGGATCCTCCTCCAAGTCGGCACCATCGTCCGGCTGCTCGGCTACTTTGTCCTCCCCTTCTCCTCTGTCGACGGCACGCGCGGCGACCTCTTCACCGAGCCCGTCAACTACACTCTGAACATCCTCCTCTCGGGCTACATCAGCGCCGGCTTCGTCTACCCGCCCGTCTGGCTCCTCCTCTCGCTGCTCGTGTACGCCACTGCCTACCGCTTCTGGCCGCCGCAGTTCGCAGCACGGCTCCGCCCGCGGCTTGCAGGCAGACGCGACGCCCCGCACGGCTCCCCCCTCCAGCCCGCACACCTCCAGAGACCCCACTGCAGGCACCGCTGCACCGCTGGCCGCGCCTCCCCTCCGGGCTGGGCGCGCGAGGCCCCCCCTGCCCTCTGCCCCTCTGCAGGCGACGACATGACCGAGGCCGAGGCGTGGCGCGACGCGTGGCGCGAGTCGGTGGCGCGCAAGTCGAGCCTCGAGCGTTCGAGCCTCGACGAGCGCTCGTCGCGCGACTCTGCGGGCCGCGTGGAAGGCCCTGGCGGCGCCAGGCTCAGGTCTCGGGCGACCATGCTCTCGGAGCAAAGGTAAACGCGCTCTTTGCGGTCCGTGGGGCGGCGACCTGCCCCACTTCTACAGTGCGGCGCGGCGCAGGCGGCCGTCGCAGCTGGCGGCGCCGGCGGCGCACACCGGTTACATTTCGCGAGTGACTCTTGCAGTGCAGTGGTGCGGCGCCCGTGGGGAGGGCGGCAGTGGGTGCGGGGCGGCTCGGCGGGGCGGTCGACGCGTAATTGGCTGCTCCCCAGCCCGGGCGTTGCGACGCGGAGGTTCCGCGAGCGATGCCGGGGCAGATACTGCGGGCCTCCGCGCAGCGGGGAGGCCCGCAGCCAGGGCCGCGGCTTCTGTGTGGCGATTGCGGTCTCGAGCCTTCTGTAAACTGTTCCTCTGTTTCCCCGGTGTCGTGTCCGTGTCGATATAAAGTTATTTGTGCGCACCGTTTGTAGGCGCACCCGAAAGATGTGATCGTTCATCTCTGACACATATATCTCGCACCGGCCACCGCGTCCCCGGGGGACCGCGGGGAGGCCGGGAGCGGGACCCGGGAGAGCCGGGTCTCTGCACTTCTGGCTTCCGAGTTCTAGATCCCGCCCGTGCGATCTTTGTGCAGGGTTCTTTGTCTGCAAAAAAGAATTTGAACACTCTTTTCTGACTTCCGTGCCTGTGCTCCGTGCCGGGAGCGCGTCCCTCGCGCGTCCTCTCTGGGGCGGTGCCGGTGGCGGGTGCAGTCTCTCGAGAGAGTCGTCGAGTCTGTGGGGGGGGCGTTGCGCCTGGGGGCCTGCGGGCTGCGGCCACGGTCTCTATCCAGCACACACACCGGACCCGTCAGTGTGTGTCTCTCCTGTGTCTCGACTTGCCTCCCTTTCCCATCTCGATATCTCTCCCCGGGAGACATATGGCTAGAGGCTGTATGGCCGCCCCGTGTTCACGCTGCGGCTCCGGCCTTTTTCTGAGACACGAACATCACGACGAATTCGTCGAATGTCACCTTACGGTCGTCGTTAGTGTCCGCCTCGTTGAAGACGGTTTCCACCTTGGTGCCATGCCTGTCGATTTGCAGCTTGGTGAGGACCGTCTCCAGCTCCTTGATGTCGATGTGGCCCTACGCGCAGCGTGGCTTGCAGGGTCAGGGGGCCGGCATAGCGGGGGGGGGGGGGGGGCACGCCGAAGCGTCGGCGTCGAAAAAGTCAAAGGCGGCGCGAAGAGAGGCGTGTGACGACTTGTACAGCGGCGCCGCAATGACGCAAAACTCCTCAAACTCAATCTTGCCGGAGTGGTCCTTGTCAAACGACTCCAGCGAGCTCTGGCACGCACCAGTACAGCGGAATCAGTGCAGGCCGTGGCTCCAAGAGAGAGAGGGGGTGGGCAGCGATGACTCGGCGACACCTCGGCAGACTCCTCCGATGCCCCAAGAGAGCGCATCGCTGCGTGCAGCTCCTTGATGTCGATCGAGCCGGACGAGTCGATGTCGAAGAGGTTGAAGGCCTCTTTGAGCTCCTGTGAGGGAGGCGACGTGGGTAAGAGATGGAACACCGCCTAGGGTGGTGCGAAGAGCTGCTGCGCTCCAGCTTGGCGGCGTCGGTCAGCTCCTCAGTTCCACTGCTGCTGCCGAGAGCGGCAAATGTGTTTGGCGCGTTGATGACGTCGGCGTCGCACTCTGGGAGGCGAGCGATGCACCAGCGCATGTCCTTTTGCAGCCACGCGAAGAGGCGATCCCTGCTCACTGGCGCGCCGTCGGACGCGCTCAGGTCAGGGAACGGCACTGCGCGCAGCATCTTGTCGGCGAGGAAGGCCCCGGCCCAGTGGCGGAGCCACCAGAGCGAGCCGTGCACCCAGCAGTGCCGTTTGAGGTCGGACCATGGGTGGAAGCGGCGGGCGCTGCTTGTTCTCGAGTCGTCGGGGCCACACAAGCCGTGCTCGCAGCCCTCGACCCCCACAATGTCCACCGCCGGCTTCTCTGCGCTAGAGTATGAGATGCCGCACCCAACCTGCACGTGGGCGTTGATGCCAATCTCTGAGGCGCGCCCCGTCGCGTTTAGTGCTGCCTTGGTCGCGAGTGCAAAAGGGGCGCGGTCCACGAGCGAGAGGGTGGCCTAAGGCAGTCCGGACGTACGAGAGTGTGTGGACCTGTGATCAAACGGGGCGCGAAGGCAGCTGGCGGCCTTGGCACCGCCGGAGGCGAACGCGCCCTCAAAGACTTCAATCACGTCGCCAATATCAATCAGCGACGCGACGCCCCGCTCACTCCTGGACCGGTTGACGGCGGGGCGTGAGGCTGGCGAGGGGGCGCATCCGCATCCGGCGTAAAAGGCGCTGCGTAGACATGTCGACACATCGTGTGTGGGCCGCGATCTAGAGTCTAAGAGAGCGTTCGCCTCGGTCGCTTCCCTTCTAGGATCTGTTGGACGACATCGGCTCGCTGCCGGCGAGGCAGCATTTTCACCGAGAGGATGGCGAGCCTCTTTCGAGCGTCTCCCAGCCGCCAGGGCGTTGGCGGCGGCGACGGTGGCGGCCTTGGGGGTGGTGGGGGCAGCGGAGGCGGTGGGGGAGGCAGAGACGGCGACGGCGGAGGCGGCCGCGGCCGCGGAGGAGGCGAGGCGAGGAAGGCTTGCACAGCTGCCATCGTGGCGAGGATGAGGATCGCCGCTTGCGCGGCGACTGCCGCCATAAGCGACAGCCGCCCAAGAGACCAGCCAGGTGGCTGCGCTCCAACCTCCTCTGCACTGTCAATGCCGCCGTCCAGCGAGGCCTGGTCAGGGCCAGAGACGCGGAGGTACCTCGTCCGCCCCTTCTTTGCCTTGGGGGCAGCGGTGCGGCGCCCTTCGGGACTAACGTCCATCCGCCGTGGGGCGAAGGGCGCGGCCGTGTGCGTGGGGCAGCGAACGAGGTTGGGAGCGCCCGCCGCGAGTTCGCGCCAGAGACACGTCTCTCTTTCTTTATCGCTGGAGTGATCTGTGATCTGTGAGGGTCCGCCCGCAGGCGCATTTTGTATACCGAGGCGGTGCCCGGTGCCGAGCGCAGGCAGAGCCCACAGGTCGGACCTTAAGACAGCATTGTAGATCCCTGGGCGAGGGTGGTGGCGTCCCCGTCGGGTCAGTCAGGGCTGAAGGCGGGGGAGACCAACCCGATCTCTCCGGCGTCCCGGGAGCGTGATTGACACCTCCCCCTGCGCCAACAGCCCCGTGGAGGTAGGCCGCTCGTCTAGGCTCTAGCCAATCGCTGGAGTGCTTACTTACTTAGGCGGCTCCCGTGGTGGTACCTGTGTTAGTGCCAGTGCGCGCCATTCCCTTGCCCAGTGCTGTGCGAGGGAGATTTGTTGTTTGTGAAATTCTCTTTATCGCACGATACGACGACACTGGGGCACGCACGGCCAGTCAGTGTCTTGTGTGTGTGTGTGTCTTTGTTTGTGTGTGTCTGTGTCTGTCTGTGTGAGTGTGTCGCTCCAGCGTGCCGTCATCGCCTGTCTTGCGTCCATCCATACCGCGCTGGTGTCCAGTCCGAACCTGGCTGCTCTTCACCTTCCTAAATAACTCACTAACTGGCCAGTGTGAACGGTGGAGTTTTGTGAGTTGTGAGCGCTGTGTGTGTGGGGGGGGGGGGGTCCACCCGTAGGCGCATTCCCTTTTTATCGCACTGGAAGTCGGGAAGCGAGGAAATTGGGAAGCGACTGTTGGCAGATAACAGACAGAGAGCACATTTGGCCACACATTCGTTTCCTGACCACATGGTTCGTTCGTTCGTGAAAACACAAGAAATGTTGTTAAAGTTCGAGATCAGTGCCGCGCTGAGGCGTGTCCATGTGCCAGCCTTAAGGTGTGCCAGTCGTGAGACGGGCACGACGTACTCGAGTACAAGTCAACAGTCGGAGGATTGGCATGAACAGGCTACAGGGTTCCCAGCGGCTCAAAAAATAAAAGGTGCGCACCTAATGTCTCTGAAGCGTGACCCCCGCGCGCTCCCGCACCCCTGCGCCCCCGCCTGCCGTCGGCGCGGCGCGGCATCGCACACCCCGCCACGGCTCGTTTCCGACACCCCGCGCCAAGCATGGCTGTACACAGCGTTTGTCGCGCAGACGCGCCGCGCAGAGAAGAATATGAGCAAGCCGCCCCCCATCACGAAGAACGGGAAGAAGTGATCCTCCCGCTTTCCACGCCTCCACACCGCCCGCACACACCCGCACACGCCCCCCACACGTGCAATTCACCTCCCGTCGCGCTGCTCCTGCCGCCCACGCAGCTACAAGAAGTTCGTGAAGTACCTCTCCAAGGAGCTCAAGGCGAATGGCAAGGCTCTTTCGATTTCACGATCGCGGGCGCAAAGTGGGCCTCGAAGGAGGAGGCAGGAGGGCCACGAGTTCAAGTTCGAGTTCGGCGAGGCCTGAGCGAGCGGCGTCGGTGTGAGAACGGGGGCCTGAGCCCACGGCGTAGCTAACGTGCGCCGAGCAAGCGGGCCGGGCCCCATCCCGCTCGCCCGCGCGTCGACGGGGACTGGTGGCATGGTGGTCTATGTTTCTCGTGGTGTCCTGTGCGTGCGCGACTCCGAAAGGGCCCGGGCTCTCTGTGTTCGAGACGTCTGGTTCTCAGAGCAGCACGTCCTTACAACACTACAAGTGCAGCACGTCCTTACAACACTACAAGTACACGCAAAATGGATAAATCCGACAGATCGCACGTAACTCGTAAGGGTTCCCCACTGTACTTCGCGCGCGGCCTCGCAGACGCACATGACATGAGGACACTCCGCGCATGTCGTGTCTGATTGTGTCTTGTCTCGCTCCAGTGTGCCACCACGACCATCCCCTGCGATAACTTGCCTCTTCCAAGTGGGTGTCCAGTCTCGTTGTGGCCTGACTGTTGTCGCCTCTCTATGAAACAGCCATCAACAGCAGGAGGGGTCGGAGCCTTCTTGGACTTTGCCCTGCGGCTCGCGTCAGCGGCTGTTATTGGTCCCGGTGCGTCAGCCGTGACGCCCAGGCCAATGCACAAGCCAAACTCGACGATCCAGCCGTACTGCCACGCATATGTAGTCGCCCAGAATGCACAGATCAGCCATGTTATGTAAGTACGCGCCCGCGATCCATAGTGCGTCGACAAGACGTCGCGTATTTCGGTGTCTTGCCCGAGCCAAGTAGCGCCTGAGGCGACAACAAATGTCTTACGTATCACAAGTCTGTCTCTTCTGCATCCACCTTCGGCCGATCCCCCTAACCCCCTAACCACACTAACCCCCTAACCCTCTTACCCCTACCCCCCTTAACCCCCCCCTCCCCCCCCCCCTACCTAACCCCCTCCCCCTTACCTAACCGCCCCCGAGAAGCATATGGGCCTCCTCGCATATGCGTAGCAGTACGGCTCACGAGTGGATCGACGGCCCTCAACACGAGAGAAGGTGACTCTAGAGGTGGCTGCTCATGTAAAACCGCGTTCCCCCCTCGGACACGTCCACCTCCCTGACTAGGTCCAGCCCTGGGTGAGCCAGATCTGACGTTTTGGGACATCGCGTCAGATCCGTGTTTTTTTGGTCTTGCGGTACATCTCTCCGCTCGCCACCTCACGCTCCGCCGTCCGGCCATGGATGGTCCGATGGAGCTCGCCGAGCTCCATCGGACCATCCAACTCCGGTCACCGAGTCTGAACGCGCTCAGCCTCAGGAGGTACCAAACCGCGCGAATTCTGCACGCCTCGCTGCACCGCTGGCTTGACTGAATCAGGCAGCAGCAGGCTGCTGCTGCTGCCACAGCAGCAGTCTGCTGCGGCCCTAATACGCAAGTTGATGACTAGCAGCACTGCCGGGGGCATTCGAGCCGCCACAGCCGGTGTGCGGCTGTGCACTGCCACCTGCCCGCGGCTAAGCACAATGTGTGCTCGCATTGGATGAGCCCTGCTGATGGACCTGCGTCGCCTTAGCTGCACGAGAGCAATGCCGCAGGCGGCGGCCGTGGCATACACTGCGAGCACACTCGGTGCAGCTGCAAGGTGCAGCAAGAGCACGTCGTTCCTGCCTCTGATGCCACTCTCGCGGCTTGTAGCGCGTCACTCGCGCATGCTCTCCAGGAGCTATGGCGGGCGCGTGTGTGGGGCTGTAGCCTGTGTTTGGCCGGTTCTGACCCGTTTACTATCAGTACCATGCCTGGGCCACAATAATCGCACACGGGGAGCGGCTCAGGGACCCAGTAAGCCGCGGAATCGCCAAATGTCACAACCCGGCTCACCCAGGGCTGGACCTAGTCCCCTATCCCATCGCGACTGCACTCACCGTCTCTTTACATACCTAAAAGGCAAACAATAACAACCACCAGTCCACACTCGGGCCCACAGACTGATTCTCTCCCTGTAGCAGCAGCTCTGTAGTTGCGCAATGCATCCTAAAGGTGTGTCAAACGCAAAAAAGGCCCCCTTCGCGCCCGGTGCCGGTGGCTCTACTTCTCTCCCGGGAGAGAAAAGCTACTGGGGGTTTGTTGTTTGGAAAACATGAATTTAAACACCAGCATGGAATGGCGTTACATCAAAAGCACGGCTCTACTGATACCACAATGCTAAGAGAGGGGACAGAGACACAAAACACTTAAAGAGGTTGTTGCATCGCGACCGGTCCATCGTATACGGTTCGGCGAGAGAACTCGCCTCTCTCCAGCCGTGTGGGTGCCTGCACGAGGCGCTCGGCGGAGCCCGGGCTCTGGCTCCGCGCGCCCGCGCGGCAGCGGCGGCGGGGCGGGGCGGGGAGACGGCCTGCTCTCCCCCCGCCCCCCCCTTCCCTACGCTACGCAGCGGCGGCGCCGCTACAAGCCCTCGATCTTGTCGTCCACCTCGGCGTACAGCTGGCGCAGGCGGTCGAGGTTCTCCTCGGACGTCTCCCAGTAGCCGCGGCCGTTGGCCTCGAGGAAGGTCGTCACCATGTCGCGGAAGGCGTTCGGGTTGGTCTCGAGCAGCCGCTTCTGCATCTCCTCGTCGGCGATGAAGACGTCGTTCGCGTCCTCGTAGACAAAGTTGTCGACGGCGCCCGCGGTGGCGGACCAGCCCATCGTGTTGCGCAGGCGCTTGGTGATCTCGCGCGTGCCCTCGTAGCCCGACTTGAGCATGCCCTCGTAAAACTTGGGGTTGAGCAGCTTGGTGCGCGCGTCGAGGCGGACCGTCTCCGAGAGCGTGCGCACCTGGCCGTTGGCGGTGGTCGTGTCGGCGACGAACGAGGACGGCTTCTTGCCGTCGGTGCGCAGCGAGCCGACCACCTTGGTCGGGTCCGAGTCGAAGTAGTGCGAGACGTCCGTCAGCGAGATCTCGGACGAGTCGAGGTTCTGGAAGGTGACGTCAACCTTCTTGAGGCTCGACTTGAACATGTCCGCCTTGTCGTCGAGGATGCCCGGCCGGTCGGCGTTGAAGGCGAAGCCCTTGCGCGAGGTGAACTGCTCCTGCAGCTGCTGCTCGCCCTCCCAGCCGCCATTCTCGATGGCGAGCCCCACGTTGGCCGAGTAGGAGCCGGCCGCGTTGGAGAAGACGCGCGTCGCCGCGTCGCGCACAGAGACGCCAAACTCCTCCGCCTGCTCGAGCGCGTGCTTGCGCACGAAGTTCTGGTCGAGCGGCTCGTCCAGCTCGGCCACCAGCTTGACCGCGCGGTCGAGCAGGTTCATCTGGTTGATGAAGAGGTCGCGGAAGACGCCGGAGCACGTCACGACGACGTCCACGCGCGGCCGGCCGAGCTCCTCGAGCGGGATGGCCTCGATCTGGTTGACGCGGCCGAGGGAGTCGGGCAGCGGGCGCACGCCGACCATCCACAGCACCTGCGCCAGCGACTCGCCGTACGTCTTGATGTTGTCCGTGCCCCAGAGCACAAAGGCGATCGACTCGGGGTACTCTCCCTCCTCGGCAACCTGCCGCTCGAGCAGCCGGTCCACCATCACCTTGGCGCAGTCGCAGGCGGCGATGGTGGGGATGGCCTGCGGGTCGAGCGCGTGCATGTTCTTGCCCGTCGGCAGCACGAGCGGGTTGCGGATCGGGTCGCCGCCCGGGCCCGGCAGCGTGTACTCGCCGTTCAGGCCCTCGATGAGGGCGCCCATCTCGTTGTCCGCGACCACCTGCTTGAGGCAGAACTCGAGGTAGCCGAAGAGCTTCTCGAGGTCTGGGTCCTGCACCTTGTCGAAGCCCTGCTTCTTGAGCGCGGACAGCATCGGCGAGCCGCCGCCCAGCACCGCGCCGAGCGACGCCATCATCGGGTTCACCTCGGTCACGCGGCCAGCCGCGTCGGTCGAGCGCTCGACCGAAGCGCGCACGGCGGCGCGGATGGCCTCCTTGATGTTCTCGCTGAGGAGGTTGTCGTCGAGGTTGCCGGCGTTGGCGGAGCGGTAGATGTCCTCGATGTCGCGCCCGACCGACCGCGCGAGGATGCGCGGCAGGCCGTCGATCTCGTCCTCGGGCCGGTCGATGGAGGCGATGTTGACGAGCGTCGCGATCGCCTCCTCGGCGGTGGGCGGCACGCCGACGGTGTGTAGGCCGCACGGCAGCAGGCGCGACTCGATCTCCATGATCTTGGAGTACACCTTGCCGACGATGATGTCGCGCTCGTCGAGGGTGAGCTCCGCCGTGTCAAAGTCCTCCGACGGCAGGTCGACGTCCTTGTCGAGGTTGCACGTCCGCGCGGTGGCGACGATCGAGTTGACGATCGAGGCGCCGCGGCTCTCGCGCAGGCCCTGGTAGGAGGAGATGAGCTCGCCCACCTCCTTGAGGCCCTTGTAGAGGCCCGCGTTCTCGGCCGGCGGCGTCAGGTACGAGATTGTGTTGGCGTACGAGCGCCGCTTGGCGATGGTGGCCTCGGACGGGTTGTTGGCCGCGTAGTAGTAGAGGTTGGGCGTCGACTGGATGAGGCGGTCGGGGTAGCAGCCGCCCGACATGCCGACCTGCTTGCCGGGCATGAACTCGAGCGAGCCGTGCGTGCCAAAGTGCAGCACCGCGTCCGCCTCCAGCACCTTCTCGATGTAGGTGTAGTAGGCGGCAAAGCCGTGGTGCGGCGAGGCCGACTTGGCGTACAGCAGCCGCATCGGGTCGCCCTCGTACCCAAACGAGGGCTGGACGCCGATGAAGACGTTGCCGAAGCGGACGCCGTACACGAGCAGGTTCTGGCCGTCCGTGTTGAGCTGGCCCGGGGGCGGGCCCCAGTTCTCCTCGAGGTCCTCTGCGTACGGCGTCAGCTCCTTGTACTCGGCGACCGACATGGAGTATGCGACGTTGAGCGTCGGCGACGCCATAGACGCCTCCTTGTCGTGGAGGACAGCGTCGACGAGCCCCTCGACGTCGGTGGGGAGCTCGGCGCCGAGGTCGTACCCCTCCGCCTTCATCGTCTTGAGCGCCTCGAAGATGGAACCGAACACGTTCAGGTACGCGGCGGTGCCGACGTTGCCTTTGTCGGGCGGGAACGAGAAGACGGTGATGGCCACCTTCTTGTCGGCGTTCTTCTTGGCCGAGAGGTTGGACCACTTGATCGCGCGCTTGGCGAGCGTCTCGATGCGGTCCGACTGCGGGATCGAGCGGCCCGTGACGCCGTCGCGGCCCGCGAAGATGATGGGCTCGATGGCGCCGTCGAGCTCGGGCAGCGCAACCTGCAGCGCAACCTGCACCGGGTGCAGGCCGAGCTCCGAGTCCTTCCACTCCTCGAAGGTCTGGAAGGTGGCGGGGACGGCGCAGAGGTACGGCCGGTTCAGCTTCTTGAGCGTCGCGATGGCCTTGGGGTGGTCCTGCGTCGCCGGCCCGCCGACGAGCGCGAAGCCGGTCAGGTTGATCGTCGTGTCGACGACAGAGCGGCCGTTGAGGAAGAAGTAGTCCTCGATCGGCTTGGAGAAGTCGAGCGAGCCGGTGTAGATGGGCAGCACGAGGCCGCCGTTGGCCTCGATCTCCATGATGAGCGCGACGTAGTGCGCGTCGTCCTTGGTGTTGATGTGCGACTTTTGCAGCACGACGCCGATCACGGGCGCCTTGTTCGGGTCGACGCCGATGGTCGGCGCGTGCTCGTTGCGCAGCCACTGGATGTACTCCTCGTTGGTCTCGAAGACGCGCGGCGCGACCGGGTGCCAGATGCCCTGGTCGGGGATGACGGTCGGCGGCTCCACCACCTCGCCGGTGAGCAGGTCGGACTCGAAGACGTATGTGCTCGCCAGGTTGAGCAGCAGCGCCTCGATGTTCTCGGGCGAGCCGCCGAGCCAGTACTGCAGCGACATCATGAAGGAGCGCGCGTCCTTGGCCTTGTCGCCGGGGAGGAACTTGAGCACCTTGGGCAGCGTGCGCACCAGCTTCAGCATGCCGTCCTGGAACGAGGTGCCGCTCGGCTTGTTCTTCTTCATGAAGTCCAGCATCACGTTCTTGGACTGGCCCATCGACGCCATCGTGAAGGAGCCAATCTTGTTGAGGCGCATCACCGCCGGCATCGACGGGAAAACGCAGACCGCGTCCATCGTCTCGCGGTACGGCTCGACGGCCTCCACCACCTTGTCGGCGAGCTCCTGCGGCGGGCGCGGCGCGAGGCGGCGCGTGAGGCGGGTGGCGGCGCGGCCTCGGAGGGCCGGCGGCGGCGGCGTCGTTTGGACCCGTGCGCGCGGGTGGCGTGCGCCTGCACAAAGATGAGCGAGCCGATGAAGATGTTGGCGTCGGCCACGTCCTTCTTGAACTGCTCAAAGTTGGCCGGGTCGCGCAGCTCCTCGAGGATGTAGCCCGAGCACTCGACGGCAACCTTCTCCTGCCCTGCGTTGATCCGCTTGCACGCCGTGCTGAGCGACGACTGGTACTGCGACTCGAGGACCACGTACACGACCTTGAAGATCTGACGGTCGCCCGGCTCGTCCGGCACCACCCTCCGGTCCTCCGGGTTGGACTGCGTGAAGAGCCCCCCTCCCATGCCGCCCGTCGCCACCATGGCGGCCGACGGCGCGCGCAGCGCACTGCAGGCAGCCGAGGGAGGTTGATGTGAGCCGCGCGTCGACGGAGGGAGAGGCGCCGGTGAATATTGGAGCGACGGCGCCGCGCGCTGGCAATGGCGCAGACTGGGCGACTAGCGCGCGGCGCGCGCGTGAGGGCTGGGCTGGCGGTGGCGCTGCGCAGGGAGATCAGGGCTCGCGGGGCTCACCGGCGCTGCTGCTGCTGCTGCTGCTGCTGCTGCTGCTCGAGCAGCGGCGCCAGGACCGACTCGAGGCCGGACGAGGCTGCTGAGCGCGACGCCACGGGCGTCAACGCGTGCTGCGAAAGTGCCGTGCCTGCAGCGGCAGAGCGGGCGGCGTCAGCGCGGGTGCGGCTGGGCTGTGCGAGGACTCGGTTTCCGGCAGGCTGGCGGTGGTGCAGCGTCCGCGCGCCAGGCGGCGGGCTGGGACCCAAGTGCGGGCTCGCGCGGGCGTGGCGAAGGGGAGATGCTGCATCAAATTGCGTTTTGCATCGCGGCGCACGCGCAGATGCGGCCTCGCCGGCCGCAGTGGTGGCGCGATGGCGCGTCTGTGCTGTGGTCGGGCTCGCGGCGCACCGGCGAAGCCGTTCGGCAGGCGCGTCACGCCCGGCGAGAAGCCGAGAGCCGCCGTGAGCGTGGCAGCCAGCATATCTGGATAGCTAGCTCAAAATGGACACGGCGCGGCGGCGAACACCTGAAATTGCGTCTCCGAGCTTCTCTCAAAACTGCTGCTCCCGCTTCAGAGAGAGAGAGACGCGGCGAATGCATGGTGGGTCATATGTGCACATACAGGCGCATTTTTGGTGCTGAACCGCTTCGTGCACCCCAAGTCTTTGAACATGCAACTTTGTCGCCGACGATCACCTTCCACTCCAACACACCTTCCACTCGGCTGCTGCTCAATCGGCTGCTCACGAGCGCCGGAGAGCAGCGACAACTGCCCCTTTGGCGTCGAGTGCTGTGCCCAACGGTGGGTGCGCAAGGCTTCTGGGTGGGTCTGGAGAGGGGCCATTTTCATGTGTTTGCTCGTATGTAGGCTATGCTGGAGTGCCGCAACGCCAAGCTCGACGGCACGTGTGCCGTCGACAACACCTCCTTTGCCCCTCCTTGGACTGGCAGCGGGCTCGTCGCAAAGATGCTCCTCTCCCATGACATGCGGTACACCGCCACAGGCATCACTGTGGGGTGGCCAGGGGCGCGCAGTGGGCGACGCTACGGGCCCCAAAGTGGCTATCCGTCTTCAAGATGTGCCACCCGTGTTCTTGTGAGAACAGCGGATCGTGCAGGTCTGAGACCCGCTTTTGCACGCGCGCCTGGAATGTGCGGCAACTGGGGAGAGATATTATGGGCTACTCATTCTGAGGTCTTTACTCTACACGCACAGAGGACTGCTAGAAAAACTACTACTCGGACGGATCGATTATCCATCGCGTCCGAGTCCCCGTTGTTCATGCTGATGTTGATTGTCATTGAGACTGAGGGAGGGTGTAGAGGATGTAGAGTGTAGAGCGCTGTAGAGCTGTAGAGATGTAGAGCGCTCTGGAGCGCTGTAGAGCAATGTAGAGCTGTAGAGCTCTACATCCGGCGCGTGACGATGCGCCTCCGTTGTAGAGCGATGTAGAGGCGCTCTACAACGTGAAATCTCTACAACAAACTCTACATCATAAGCGGCGCGAACGAGGAACGGTCGCTCTCCGACATGAGGCGCGTTGCACTTGCCAGTGCTGCCCTGGCCTTCTGTCTGCCCGCCCAATGGGTGGCAGGTGCCTCTGCTGCTGTGGCATGCCTCGCGGCTGCGACTGGCCGGCGCCTCAGCACGTCAGCTCGGCTCGGCGTAGCGATCGTGGCCAGCACAACTCGCCTGGACTCAACGCTCAGCCAGGAGCTCCCGCACGCGCTGGCGCGAGTCATGGCGCATGCAACGCGTCTAAATGCTCACCTCGCCTCGCGCAAATGCGACCGTCCTCGCAGCCGACAGTCCACCGCCTGCTAAAGAAGCACAGCGACAAATGCGGCACCGGCGACGCATGGCAGGCTGGTCATGACGCAGATATAGGGTGTTGTGTGCCGTCAGAGTGACTCTCTGTGTGTCAGGGATAGTCAGGGCCGTCCATCAGAGCTCCAGTAAGCTCGGAGACACCCCATTAGTGCGACTCGACCTCTTTGAGTCACTGCCTTCCCGGCGGTTTGGCTGTAGAGCCTCTACAACAAAATCGCGCTCTACATGGCTCTACAACGGAGGCAGTTCGTCCCGCAGCCGATGTAGAGCTCTACAGCTCTACAGCGCTCCAGAGCGCTCTACATCTCTACAGCTCTACAGCGCTCTACACTCTACATCCTCTACACCCTCCCTCAGCATTGAGATTGGTCCTAAAATCGACTCCTGGGTTGGCTGGCCCCGAGAGCTGCGTCTCGAGCTCCCGGTGCCGTTGCCAGACGACCCCGAGCGTCGTCGGCGCCCAAATAAGGCCCGACACTCACACACAACACAAACACAACACAATCGTCTGCCAGGGAGGGAGGGTGGGGCAGACGAGAACAGGACTCTGGCGCCTAGAAGCGCGAGGGTCCGACAAACGCTCGTTCGGCGCGCGCGCGGAACGTAATAGTTAGGTGACGATTGAGTCACAGTTCCCCCCTCACGGTGGGTTGGGTTTGTCGGTTCCTCTCCTCGCGTTGTCGGATAAATAACCTACACACACAAGAAATCACACACACACACACACACACACACACACACACACACACACACACACACACACACACACACACACGCACACGCACACGTACACACGCACGCACGCACACGTACACACACACACACACATCCGGGGCGTTCGGCTCTCAAAAAAGAAAACCTGCCGAAGTTTGAACGCGGCGGCTCCTCCCTCGCGGCGCGGTCGCGTCTCCTCGTCGCGCTCGCAGGTGTATGCATCCGGTTCAAGACGCGAGGGGCGCCTCGCGGCCCCGTGGCCGGCCTAGAGAGGCCTGGCTCCGAGACGGTCGGGATTGGCATGCCGTAAGCGCGTACTCGAGCGACGACCGAGAGCGCCTCCACTTCGTTTTCAAGGAGTTCCCCGACCCCAAGTTCGACAAGCTGGCGCCGATGTGCGAGGACTCCAACGACTGGCTCGATTTTGCCGCCGACAATCCGGCGCTGCGTGGGGGGCGGCGGCGGAAGCGAGAGCATGAGGGCGGCGCGGCGGCCAGGCCTCCCTCCCCCGCCACCCAGCCTGCACCGCCGGTGCCACTTCGCGCCCAGGTGCGGCTCCCTCCCGGTGTGTGTGTGGCGGTGCCTTTGTGCCCGTCAGGCGGGACGAGCGGGCGGGGTCGCTGTACACACGCCGCTTCCGCGCTCCACCTCTCCACTCCACCTCCCGTGCTCCACTCCACGCCACCCGCCCCCGCATCCCACACAGGCGCCGGCCGCCGCTCTTCGCTCCCCGCTGAGGCAGGTGTCAAACCAGGCCGAGGCGGGCGGCGGCGGCGCGGCGGCGCGGCCAACGCCGAAGGCCAAGCCGGTGGGCAAGCGGCACAAGACCGGGAGCGGCCAAGACAAGCAGCCTTGGCGCGCGCCGCCAGCGATGGCGCCTCCTCCCGCGCCGCCGCCGCCTCCGGCCCCTCCGCCGCCTTCAGTCCCTCCGCCGCCTACTCCATCCCCGCCGTCGCCACCCGAGAAGCTCGGACTGTCAGCCGAGAGCGAGGGCCTCCTGCCGCCGCCGGTCGAGGCGGCGGCGGGCGGCGAGGCGGCGCGGGATTGGCTGCAGCAGCGCGCGCGGGCCGTTCCCAAGCCGTGGTCAAGCCGTCGCATCGATGCCAGCACCGGCTCCGAGGCCGCCGCCGCGCACGCCGCCGCCGTCATCCCCGCCGCCCCCGTCGTCGCCGCCGCCGCCCAGCCCTCCGCCCTCGCGGCCGCCTCCGAGCCCGACCTTCCCTTTCTTCGTGCCGAATGTTTGCTGAGGATGCTTGAGGCGTGAGGCCCTTCCCCCCCCCCCCCCCCGT